>NC_133329.1:236146998-236384498 GCF_042186555.1 Aquarana catesbeiana | reverse complement strand
GAGAGCAGGTTCACCCTGAGCACATGTGACAGATGTGAAAGGGTCTGGAGAAGCCGTGGAGAATGTTATGCTGCCTGTAATTCCTGGAGGATAAAGGAATGGATACCACTGAATGGCCCCCACGCTCGCCTGACCTAAGTCCATTAGAACACCTCTGGGACATTATGTTTTAGTCCATCCGACGCTGCCAGGTTGCACCTCGGTCTGTTCAGGAGCTCAGTGATGCTCTGGTCCAGATCTGAAAGAAAATACCCCAGTACACCATCTGTCGTCTCATAAGGAGCATGCCCCAAGCACGTGGGGGGGCCATACAAGCTACGGCGTACCATTTTGAATTGTTGCAATGAAATTTCAGCAAAATGGACTAGCCTGCTGCATAATTTTTTCACTTTTTTTTTTTTTTTTTTTCTTTTCACGGTGTCTTTGAATTCAGCCCCCGGTAGGTTGAGAATTTTCATTTCCATCAAATGATGTTGCTTCCTTTCATTATTCCTAACACATTACGCAGTCCATATCAGCATATTTTTTCCCCCATTGAGATATAATGTGTTTTCAAAATTTTATATTATACATTATATACACACACACACACACACACACACAATCTCCCAAAAGCAACTACACCCCTCACATTTTTGTAAATCTTTTATTATATCTTTTCGTGTGACAACACTGAGAAAATGACACTTTGCTACAATGTAAAGTAGTGAGTGTACAGCTTGTATAACAGTGTAAATTTGCTGTCCCCTAAAAATAACTCAACACAGCCATTAATGTCCAAACTGGCAACAAAAGTGAGTACACCCCCATAAGTGAAAATGTCCAAATTGGATCCAATTAGCCATTTTCCCTCCCCAGTGTCATGACTCGTTTGTGTTAAAAGGTCTCAGGTGTGAATGGGGAGCAGGTGTGGTAAATTTGGTGTTATCACCCTCACTCTCTCATACTAGTCACTGGAAGTTCAACATGGCACCTTATGGCAAAGAACTCTGAGGATCTGAAAAAAAGAATTGTTGCTCTACATAAAGATGGCCTAGGCTATAGGAAGATTTCCAAGACCTTAACCCTGAGCTGTAGCATGGTGGCCAAGACCATACAACGGTTTAACAGGACAGGTTCCACTCAGAACAGGCCTCACCATGGTCGACCAAAGATGTTGAGTGCGCTTGCTGTGCGTCATATCCCGAGGTTGTCTTTAGAAATAAGACGCATGAGTCCTGCCAGCATTGTTGCAGAGGTTGAAGGGATGGGGATGGGGGGGGCAGCCTGTCAGTGCTCAGATCATAAACCGCACACTGCATCAAATAAATCTGCATGGCTGTCGTCCTAGAAGGAAGCCTCTTCTAAAGATTATGCACAAGAAAGCCCACAAACAGTTTGCTGAAGACAAGCAGACTAAGGATATGGATTACTGGAACCATGTCCTGTGGTCTGATGAGAACAACAAACTTATTTGGTTCAGAAGGAATCAAGCGTGTGTGGCTGCTATCAGGTGAGGAGCACAAAGACAAGTGTTTTGCCTACGGTCAAGCATGGTGGTGGGAGTGTCATGGTCTTCTGGGGCTGCCGGCACTGGGGAGCTAACGTTCATTGAGGGAACCATGAATGCCAATATGTACTGTGACATACTGAAACAAAGCATGATCCCCTCCCTTCGGAGACTAGGCCACAGAGCAGTATTCCAACACAACAACCCCAAACACACCTCCAAGGTAACCACCGCCTTGCTAAAGAAGCTGAGGGTAAAGGTGATGGACTGGCCAAGCATATCTGCAGACCTAAACCCTATTGATCATCTGTGGGGCATCCTCAAATGGAAGGTGTGGGAACGCAAGGTCTCTAACATACACCAGGTCTGTGATGTCATCAATGAGGAGTGGGAGAGGACTCCAGTGGCAACCTGTGAAGCTGTGTCAAACTCCATGCCCAAGAGGGTTAAGGCAGCGCTGGAAAATAATGGTGGCCACACAAAATATTGACACTTTGGGCCCAATTTGGACATTTTCACTTAGGGATGTAGTCTCTTTTGTTGCCAGCGGTGAAGACATTAATGGCTGTGTTTTGAGTTATTTTGAAGGGACAGCAAACACTGTTATACAAGCTGTGCAATCACTACTTTACATTGTAGCAAAGTGTAATTTCTTCAGTGTTGTCACATGACAACATATGTCATATATACAAAAATGTGAGGGGTGTACTCACTTTTGTGAGATACTGTCTGTGTGATAATATATACAGTGGGGACAGAAAGTATTCAGACCCCCTTAAATTTTTCACTCATTGTTATATTGCAGCCATTTGCTAAAATCATTTAAGTTCATTTTTTTTCCTCATCAATGTACACACAGCACCCCATATTGACAGAAAAACACAGAATTGTTGACATTTTTGAAGATTAAAAAAGAAAAACTGAAATATCACATGGTCCTAAGTATTCAGACTCTGCTCAGTATTTAGTAGAAGCACCCTTTTGATCTAATACAGCCATAAATCTTTTTGGGAAAGAAGTTTTTCACACCTGGATTTGGGGATCCTCTGCCATTCCTCCTTGCAGACCCTCTCCAGTTCTGTCAGGTTGGATGATAAACGTTGGTGGACAGCCATTTTTAGGTCTCTCCAGAGATGCTCAATTGGGTTTAAGTCAGGGCTCTGGCTGGGCCATTCAAGAACAGTCACAGAGTTGTTGTGAAGCCACTCCTTCGTTATTTTAGCTGTGTGCTTAGGGTCATTGTCTTGTTGGAAGGTAAACCTTCAGCACAGTCTGAGGTCCTGAGCACTCTGGAGAAGGTTTTCATCCAGGATATCCCTGTACTTGGCCGCATTCATCTTTCCCTCAATTGCAACCAGTCGTCCTGTCCCTGCAGCTGAAAAACACCCCCACAGCATTATGCTGCCACCACCATGCTTCACTGTTGGGACTGTATTGGACAGGTGATGAGTAGTGCCTGGTTTTCTCCACACATACTGCTTAGAATTAAGGCCAAAAAGTTCTATCTAGGTCTTATCAGACCAGAGAATCTTATTTCTCACCATCTTGGAGTCCTTCAGGTGTTTTTTTTTTAAGCAAACTCCACGCGGGCTTTCATGTGTCTTGCACTGAGGAGAGGCTTCCGTCGGGCCACTCTGCCATAAAGCCCCGACTGGTGAAGGGCTGCAGTGATGGTTGACTTTCTACAACTTTCTCCCATCTCCCAACTGCATCTCTGGAGCTCAGCCACAGTGATCTTTGGGTTCATCTTTACCTCTCTCGCCGAGGCTCTTCTCCCCCGATAGCTCAGTTTGGCTGGACGGTGAGCTCTAGGAAGGGTTCTGGTCGTCCCAAACATCTTCCATTTAAGGATTATGGAGGCCACTGTGCTCTTAGGAACCTTAAGTGCAGCAGAAATTTTTTTGTAACCTTGGCCAGATCTGTGCCCTGTCACAATTCTGCCTTTGAGCTCTTCAGGCAGTTCCTTTGACCTCATGATTCTCATTTGCTCTGACATGCACTGTGAGCTGTAAGGTCTTATATAGAAAGGTGTGTGGCTTTCCTAATCAAGACGATCTCTCCTGAAGAGTTTGCAGATTCTTTCATATAAACAAGTGGAGAGACTTTCTGCTCACTCAGCTGTCAAAAGCAGCCTGCCAAGTCTTTAACTTGAAACAATGTAACTAAGCTTCCTTCTTAGAGCAAAGGGATAGAACTTCTGTGTAAATAAATAATCTGGGCAATCTGCCAAGTTTTCAACCACGTGTAAATGCAGGAAGTTTAACCACTTAAAGTCTAAGGCCTCTTTCACACGGATGATCCGTATGTCCGTTTTTCATCCATCCGTTTTCGGATGAAAAACGGACATACAGTCATCCCTATGGAGCGTCGGATGTCAGCGGTGACATGTCCGCTGACATCCGACCCCGCTCCGATCCGAAAAGTGTAACGGAGGAAAAACCTACTTTTCCCTCCGTTTTCGGATCGGATCGGATGACGACGGACACTACGGACCGTCATCATCCGATCCCCCCATAGGGGAGAGCGGCGCTCTGACAGGTCCGTCGCTGCACAGCGTGCAGCGATGCACCTGTCATCTTCCTGCTCAGCGGGGATCGGCGGAGCGATCCCCGCTGAGCCAGCGTGTGTTCACGGGGCGGATCATGACTGATCTGCCCCGTGTGAAAGAGGCCTAAATCTTTTTCTGACACTTCTTTCATAAGTTAAAATCAATATTTGTTGCTAGAAAATTACTTGGAACCCCCAAACATTATATATATTTTAGCAGAGACCCTAGGGAATAAAATGGCAATTGCTGCAATATTTTATGTCACACTGCATTTGCCCAGCGGTCTTTCAAATGCAATTTTTGGGGAAAAAATACACTTCAATGAATAAAAAAAAAAAAAAAAAAAACGAAACAGTAAAGTTAGCCCAATTTGTTTTGTTTTAATGTGAAAGATGATGCTACGACGCGAGAATTGTGAGAGAATCATGATCTATCTTCTAAGCAAAAAAATTGTGATTCTCATTTTAGCCAGAATCGTGCAGCTTTATGTGATATTTCAGTTTTTCTTTAAGAAATCTGCAAAAACGTCAACAAATCTGTGTTTTTCTGTCAATATGGGGTGCTGTGTGTACATTAATGAGGAAAAAAAAATGAACTTAAATGATTTTAGCAAATGGCTACAATATAACAGAGGAAAGAGTTTAAGGGGGTCTGAATACTCTGTCCCCACTGTATATATTATATACATTAGGGTTGTCCCGATACCGATACTAGTATCGGTATCGGCACCGATACCGAGCATTTGCCCAAGTACTTGTACTCGGGCAAATGCTCCCGATGCTTCCCCCGATACCTGGAAGACAGCTGTGATCGGCGTGTGGGGGAGTTACAAGATTCTCCCCCAGCGGCTTTCACCAGCTTTAGTGACATACAGCAGTGATCGGTCACCGCTGACTGTCACTGCATCCTCCTCCATCCCCCCTCCGTTCCTCTGTGCCTCTCCGCTGTCCCCTGCATTCCTCTCTCCTTATCTGTCCCCCTCCATTCCCCCCCCTCCGTTCCTCTCTCCTTATCTGTCCCCTCCGTTCTCCCCCTCCTTTCCTCCGTCCCCCTCCTCCTTCCTTTGTGAGTGGATAGAGTCAGCTGACTGTCTATTCACATAACTGAAACATTGTAATCTCCTGTGATTACAATGTTTCAGTTTATGAATGGAGAAGAGCCGCTGTCTTCTCTCCATTCATTCTCAGTGCAGCTGAGGCTGCAGAGAAAGGGACTGGGGAATCTCTATCCTCTGTCTCTTTCTCTGTCTCAAGGGGGAGATATCAGGGGTCTGTTAAGACCCCTGATATCTCACCAAAGCCCCCCAAAAGGGCTGATTAAAAAAAACAAAAAAAAAAAAAAAATAAAGAATAAAAAAATATTATTGTAAAAAATAAAAATTGTAAAAAAAAAAAAAAAAAAAGCACACACACATACAACGTTCACCCCCCCCCCCCCCCAAAAAAAAATAGCAAAAAAAAACTGTCACGTGACATTAAAAAAAAAGTATCGGTAATCGGTATCGGCGAGTACTTGAAAAAAAGTATCGGTACTTGTACTCGGTCCTAAAAAAAGTGGTATCGGTAAAACAAGTATCTAGATAAATATATTTCTAAAAAGGTGCTATTCACATGAAATCTTCACCACATGTCAATAACAACCTATGCGATCTATACATACAAAGAAAACCAATAAGTTCAGAAATTAAAGGGGTTGTAAAGGTAATTTTTTTTTCTTTAAAAATAACAAACATGTTATACTTACCTTCACTGTGCAGCTCGTTCTGCGTTCTGCACAGAGTGGCCCCGAACCTGCTCTTCTGGGGTCCCTCGGCGGCTGTCTCAGCTCCTCCCCACAATAACTAACCACCTTAATGCGAGCTCCCTCACATGGTGGTTAGTTATTGCGGGCGCGCTCCTGTGATACAGCCGGCGGCTATAGCCGCTCGCTGTATCACTCGGCCCCGCCCCCGGCGCGCCGCGTCATTGGATGTGATTGACAGCAGCGCTAGCCAATGGCTGCGCTGCTTTCAATCCATCCACTATAGCCAATCAGCGACCAGGCTGATCGGCTGAATGGAGGTCGGGAACGAGCGGCCGAGTTTCGAGGTGTCAGGTAAGTAAAACGGGGGGGCTGGGGGCGGCGGTATTATCAAAAGTTTTTTCACCTTAATGCATAAAATGCATTAAGGTGAAAAAATGTATACCTTTACAACCCCTTTAAGTTATGTGTAATAAAATTAAATGACACAAGGAAAAAGTATTGAAATCCACCCACACCATATTATTGCCAAAAAAAAAAAAGAAATTTGATCTAATATTTGACAATTTAAAACAGTTTATCGATATCCATTTTTACTCTGTATATCGCTAAGGGTACTTAGATTCTTTTTTATTATTAAAATAATTACAGCGCTATCATCCATATACAGAAAAATAAGCGATAATGTAACTTAAACTTTAAGTTTGAGTATGTCCAAAAAGCTAAAAAAAATAAATAAATATTATTGAACTAATTGTGAGACTTTTTCAATCTTTGTACTAATTATGTACTGAACAATGAGTGGTCAGGGAAGATAGCTTAGTGTAGCATCACCGATAGCAGTCCCAGTTCCTATAAGTTAAGCAAGCCTAGCCTACTGGTACGTGGCTGCCCCCCATGAATGCCATATTTCACTGGCCAGGAAGTACAGGAGAGTACAGAAAGGAAGAACAGGAAAAGAAGAGTTCATGTGGTTCCAGGAGTGCAGTTATTCAGAGGAACGTAGTCAGCGGGATTTGCAGATGGGTCAGTTCAGACAAAGGCAGAGACATGGTCAGCAAACAGACAAAGGATCAGTCCAGGCAACAGGCAAAAAAGTGGTCAACAAACAGGTCTGGGTTAGTACAGATGGCAGGCAGATGTAACATTGCATTGGTGTGGCAGTTATAAGGAACACTGTTGCCTACATACACTGGTCTGGTGTGACAGTGGTTAGGAAAACTACTCTTTGCGGCAGTGGTCTAGTGTGATGACAGTAAAACCTTGCGGTTGAGCTGTGGTTTTAAACACCCCTCAACTGCTTTCACCTTTAGCTGCAGCAGGAATTATACCCACTGTACTCCCACTGATCGTGACCCATTCAAGTAATAAGGGTTGCTTGGTAAAGCTATAGTGCAGCACTCTAGTGCTCAAATAACACATGCAATTGAACTTTAGCAATCAATAAAAAGTAAAAAATTTTAATTGATCAAACAAAGTCTAGAAAAAAATAGAAAACATACAATTCAGTGATCCCACAGCTGTGATGGAAACAAGAAACTCCAAAAAAGCCAGGTGACACCCTTCACTCTCATGCTCCGTTTACTGGATGGAGTGTGACCCCCTAATAAGAGTGGTCAACGTGCGCGCTTATTACAAAGCCAATCCAGCATCTGAGGCAGGCAGTCCCTCTCAGAATGGCCACCAAAACAGCTCCAGCAACCAGGCAGCAGCAATGAAGGCTTACACACCACTTCCAGAACACCACCCACTTACTTTTTCTGCCCATTTTAACTAAGAAGAACTTAAAATTAGTATCATCACTGGTTAGTGTGTCCTCTTTGACCAGCATTAACTGAAAATTAAATGTTTCTGGTAACTGTTGATTAGTCCTGCTTGGAGAAATTACAGGGAAAAATAGCTTTGGAATGGTCCACGGGGGCTCACTGGTTCAGCCTGGGGTTGCTTGTGTGGGGTTAAAGGGTTTAAAGCAGGTGGGGAGGTGAGGAGGCAATACAATTACTTCTCGCTGCCTGTCAAATGCTCTCTGAAGAGTCATCCAAACATGGATGGTCCCTCGGAGAGCAGAGCACATAAAATGATTGCAAAAAAATTAGAAGAATCATAACTACAGATGCCATAAGATGACTTTTACATTGGCACACATTAAAATCAAAAGTGCAGAAAACCTAAAAGAGAAAAGGTGCCGACAGTCATTAAACACAAATAGACATGTGCTATTGTTACCAGCTCTGAGAGGAAATCTTTCCTATCTGCCCAAGAGAATTTTAAATTCATTCACCAACATAAAATTATATGATACAGATAATACAAAAAATATCACAGAAGGTCCACTATGAGCTTTTTGTAGTAGTTATGCCCTAAAAGGCACAAAATCATATCATGCTGAATATGATCTGTTTAAATAAACCAAAAATATTTACTGAAACAATGTAGAAAAAAAAAAATACGAATGGGATTATAGCTAGCTCAGCTCTCACGCCCGTGTACCCTTTTGGACCAGAACATTTTTTAAGCTTTAGCGAAATTGGCAATCACATTAGACTGAAATACATATATTATATTTTTTTCAGTACAAAACACAGTATTATCTTTGTAATATTGTATTGAAAAAAATATTTTATTATTTACTACGAAACCTATAGACAAAAGTTGTAACCGTTCCTGTTTTGCCACTGTTCGTTTTAAAAGGCTTTCCAACCCATCCCTACTCCATCAAAAAAAGTTTTTAAAGTTTTGGCTGGACATAAATCTCAATGAAAAGAATTACTAGGTCAGAAAAATGTATCAATTTAGTAACAGACTAAGGGAATAGAAAATTAATTATACGCGTGCCTAAACATATCGCTAATACATCGCTCATGCAGCCATTTGTCAGTGTCAAAATATAAAAGCCTAAACTGTAGAACAAGGTTAACCCAATGTTTTAAAATATCAGGAAATTTACTTACCTCAAAAGAATAAAAATGTCCATGTCCACACTCTTCAAAGATTTCTATATACTGGCAACAGGCTTCTGCTAATCAGTTAAAATAACTGTCCTTCAGGTCGCTCACCTGCCCTGCCCATGAACCTCAGGTCAATGCTAAAGCGGATTTGCAGGTACCTGGCAAAACCTATAAACATGGTGCAGCAGTTTGTATAGTCAGACCAAAGGGCTGTACACTACATAAAACCCCTTGAAAACCAAATAATACCAGTGGTATGACCCCCCCCCCCCCCATGGTCTTTTTAATGCTTAGGTATTTTTTACTTTGATATTTTAAAATGGATTTACACTGGATGCAAAAAGTTTACAAACCCCTGTAAAAATGCCAGGATAAAACATTTCTGAAGTTTTTCCACATTTAAAGCAGAAGTACAAACAAATTAAAAATTAAAAAAAAAAAAAAAAATCTAAATCTGGTGTCCCTGCAAGTTAATAGCATAATGTGCTAGTATGCATCACACGTTATGAAGGAACAGAAGAACAAAGCCCTCCAAGTCCAGGAAGCACACTGTCACTGCTGACAGGGCTTCCAACTACAAGCCGGTCATCCTTCCGGGTTTTCCAGCTCCGGCCATTTGAATGGCTGCGCCATGACGACATCACTTCCGTGCATGCACATGGGAGTTATGCCCGCAGCATGGAGCTCTGGATTAATGGCACATTCACTGATGACACTGGCTGCAAAACAAGTGAATATCCCCTAAACGGTTCATGTTTAGGAGATACTCATTTTATCTACAGGGAAGTTCTTGTTATAAGCTTACCTGTGCGTAAAAGTCACAAAACAGACATTACTACTGCTTTAATGTGACCTATAAAATGCACAAATTAAAAGGTTGTGCCATATTTTCTCTACTTGTTGATGGCCATCTTTACTGTGACGCATGGTATATGTAATGGCTTGGAAACTTACCCTTCTCCTGACTGATACCTTCCAACAATGAGAGTATTTTAAGCTCTTTGACCATGGCTTTTGCTGTACGAGGCAACTGAGTAAGGTCCCTTGCACATGGGCATCATAATTTACTAATGTTTACTCAGAAACTTGTTGATAGAAAGTCCCAGAGTAGAAAAACTATGTGTAAAGACTAGGGTTGCACCGATACTAGTATCAGTGCCGATACCGAGCATTTGCACGAGTACTTGCTCCGATGCCTAATCCGATACCTGGGCAGTCAGGGGTGATCGGTGTAGCAGTGGGGGGAGTTAAAAGCACCGATCTCTCTGTATAATTTCAATAAGGCAGCTTAAAGCCGCTCCTCCTCTCCCCCCCAGATCTGTTGTGCTGGAGAGCTGAGGAAGGACCCGGTAAATCTGACATTTACCGGCTCCTTCCTTTTCTGAAGGCACAGTCATTGCCTCTGTCCATTCATAATTGAGCATTGTAAACTGTATGTGCGATGCTTCAGTTTATGAATGGAGAGGAGCCGCTGTCTAGTGTCCATTCATCTTCAGTGCAGCTAAGGGGAATATGTGTCCTCAGTCCCTTTCATATCTCAAACGGGAGATATCAGGGGTCTAGACCCCTGACATCTCACCAAACAGGGTTGATAAATAACCTCCCCACCCCTCAACAGGGTTGATAAATAAAAAAGTAAAATTTGTAATAAATAAATATTTAACAGTAAAATTGTAATAATAATAATAAAACAATAAAAAAAATTAAAAACAGACCCCAAAAAGAAAGCATTGTAAAAAAAAAATAACATAAAAAATAAAATAAAAAAAAACTACTGGCAGCATGCGTCAATAGTGCTGCATATTAGTGCCACTGTCACATGACATGAAAAAAAAGTATAAGTAATCGGTATTGGCGCGAGTACTTGAAATGAATGTATTGGTACTAGTACTCGGTCTTAAAAAATTGGTATCAGTGTAACCCTAGTAAAGACCTTGTTGAGTATAGCCATCTAAAAGGTGCACATGCCTATAGACTAGTAAAATTCTACATTGGTAGTGTTGCAATTATACACTTGCGTACTTCTGTTAAAAATGTTAATATATTACACATACATACATATACATACATACATACACAGTTGCGTGTATGGTAAATTACTGCACCCAAATGTAGAATTTTCTATATTTTTTTTACAGCTCTGTACTCACTGTATTACTGATCTTTACTCAGCTGTGTGCATTGTTCCAAAAGCAACAATGCATCTAATTTCAAGTCTGTAAAAAAACGTGGCATTTTTAACTTCCGTGTGCAAGAGGCCTACTGGCTCATACACACAATCATAAAATAGTCTGAAAATTGCGGTTTCGATGCGAACCCACAATAATCTAATCATTAGTACACAGCTGATCACGACAGATCATTACACATTATTCAAGGGAAAAAAACAAACAATTTTCTTGTACAATACCAGATCATACAATTTTAGTTATCGTCCAAAAATACAATACATCACTTCCAAATTTGTATTCTGTCGTATGAAAGTTTACATAATTTTAGTAACCGCTTAATTTTCGATATGAGATAAGCATGTAAAAAACAAAAACAAAAAAAAAAAACAAAAAAAAAAAAAACACGACAATCATTCGTCTAATAATCTCATCGTGTGTACCAGGCATTGATGTCAGCAGAAAAATCCTACTAGAACAAATGGGCCTAATCAGTCATCTTCATTGATGGCAGGTGTCTGACACTATTTAACATCAGTTTTTAAATGTAATTAGTTAATTCTGAACAAAGCTACATCCCGAATTATAAGTGTACGTATACAGCTGCCACTAAATTGCCACTAAACAATTTCAGTTTGGTTTTTAAATAAAAGGTGGATCCCCTTTGGTATAACAGAAATTTACCAGTTTCAGCAAATCCAAAATCCAGAGCTTTGGATTGACCGGGCATATTCTACCTGCACCACATATGGTCAAACGGGTCCCTTAAGGACTTTAACACCCTTAAAGAAGAATTTAACCTACACAACCATATGCTATTCAGATTTCTTCAGTTGAGACACGCAGCACAGACACAGTTTTCGCAGTCTCCGCTACAATCAACACTTAATCCTATAATAGCAATTATAAAAGACACAGACCCAAAAAAACTAATTTCATGCTTCTATAACATGCTTAACACACCACCAAAATCCGTATCCACCAAAATAGCATACAGCCTCAAACCCCTTTGGGAAAGAGATATAGGCCCAATGGAAACATGTAAAGAGGTCTCACCTAAACTGTCGGACAGATTAACACAAATCAACATAATACACCGAACATACCTAACCCCACTTAGAGTGGCTAGATATAAGCAAAATTACTCGGTCTTGTGCCCAATGTGTAAGTCCGCAAGTGGTACATTTTTCCACCTACTTTGGTCCTGTCCACAAATACAAGGTCTCTGGAAGCAAATTGTAAACTTTTTGCACGACAGCATGGGCTCCCCCGTAGCACTAGACCCAAAACAGTGTTTGCTTGGCATATTCCCGGATCCTCTAGAAAAATACACCAAAATATTTCTACAGGAAACTCTCTTTTCATGTAGAAAGATAATAGCTAGGAAATGGATGCGTCCATCACCCCCTGAGACTAAGGCGTGGAGATCAGATATAAATGGGACTCTCCCTTACAAAAGGTTTATATACATAAACAGGGGCTGCCCGGATAAATTCAATAAAATATGGGATCGCTGGTTACAGGATTCGGAAACTTGCTCATGATTGATGAATATTACCTTTGCACCAGAACTATGTTATTCACCGGTAAAAACGCTATATCTGTATTTTATAATATGTGTCAAAACAATTAGAAAACAGAATTAATATATTTGCACCTAAATTTACTATACTATCAATGTGTAATGTGATAATGTAAATGTATATACAATCTGTAATATTTGCATGCAAATTGGTTCAAATAAAAACCTTTGTTTAATGTAAAAAAAAAATAAAAGGTGGAAAAAAATTCTGAAGTGATTTATCTTGATCTAATTTTTTTTTACATCTGAAAAATCTGGCATTTTTACAGGGGGGTGTGTGGGCTGTTTATATCCACTGTAGCTTTGGCAATAGCAGTATAAAGGATGTAATCTTTATATAGCCTGTAAGAAGCACAAATATAAGAGAATTTATTTTCAAATGGCCCAAAATAGGCAGTGATCACTGGCAGTATCATGTAACATGTCCACAGCATCTGACTATTGCAGTCTGTCTCCAATGCAGGGCCAATTTTAATATTGATTGGGCCCTGGGCAAACATTTCCTCGTTATGTTCTGCAGTAATTTCGATTAATGTGTGGCCATCCTTGTTTGTCATAAATTGATCTGCCACAGCCGCTGATCAGTGTATTCTGACAGCAGAAGGAGCTGCTGTCAGAATACAATGTCCCACAGGGGAAGACTTCCTCCAGCCACCTCATTTGTGGTACGTGCAGCCCGATGTATCATCATCTTAAAGATCTGCCTGCTGTATGTAGCAATGTGATGTACATGTAATAATTTGCACAATTTCATTGATTTTAGTCTTAAAAATTAAGAAAATATATACAAAGCCACTATACCATACAGTTGTGTACTAAGGTTTTGAGAAGGACTCAAATATTAATTTTCACAGAGTCTGCCGCTTCAGCGTTTTTAGATCTTTTTGTCAGATGTTACTATAGTATACTGAAGTATAGTTACAAGCATTTCATAAGTGTCAAAGGCTTTTATTGACAATTACATTAAGTTTATGCAAAGTCAATATTTGCATTGTTGACCCTTCTTTTTCAAGACCTCTGCAATTTGCCCTGGCATGCTGTCAATCAACTTCTGGGCCACATCCTGACTGATGGCAGCCCATTCTTGCATAATCAATGGTTGGAGTTTGTCAGAATTTTTGGGGGTTTTTTGTTCACCCACCACTTGAGGATTAACCACAAATTCTCAATGGGATTAAGGTCTTGGGAGTTTCCTGGCCATGGACCCAAAGTTTTGATGCTTTGTTTCCCAAGCCACTTAGTTATTACTTTTGCCTTATAGCAAGGTGCTCCATCATGTTGGAATAGGCATTTTTCATCAAACTTGTTCTTTATTCATGACTGCGTTCTTAGGCAAAATTGTGAGTGAGCCTACTGCCTTGGCAACCCCACACATTAATGGTCTCAGGATGCTTTACTGTTGGCATGACACAGGACTGATGGCAGCACTCACCTTTTCTTCTCTGGACAAATTTTTTTCCAGATGCCCCAAACAATAGGAAAGGGAATTCCTCAGCAGTCCAAACCCTGTACCTTTTGCAGAATATCAGTCTGTTGAGGTTTTTCTTGGGGAGAAGTGGCTTCTTTGCTGCCCTTCTTGACACCAGGCCATCCTCCAAAAGTCTTCGCCTCACTGTGCGTGCAGATGCACTCACACCAGCCTTCTGCCATTCCTGAGCAAGCTCTGCATTGGTGGTGCCCCGATCCCGCAGCTGAATCAACTGTAGGAGACATTCCTAGTGCTTTCTGGAGTTTCTTGGATGTCCTGAAGCCTTCTTCACAATAATTTAAATCTCTCTCTTTGAAGTTCTTGATGATCTCATAAATGGTTGATTTAGGTGCAATCTTAGTAACAGCAATATCCTTGCCTGTGAATCCCTTTTTGTGTAAGGCAATGACGACTGCACAGGTTTCCTTGCAGGTAATCATGGTTACCAGAGGAAGAACAATGATTTCAAGCACCACCCCCCTTTTAAAGCTTCCAGTCTGTTATTCTAACTCAATCAGCATTACAGAGCGATTTCCCGGCTTGTTCTCATCAACACCTGTGTTATAAAAGAATCGCCGATGTATCAGCTGGTCCTTTTGTGGCAGGGCAGTGGAAATGTTTTTTATGGAGTGAAGTTCATTTTCATGGCAAAGAGGGACTTATCAATTAATTGCAATTGATCTGATCACTCTTCATAACTTTCTGTAGTATATGCAAATTGCCATCATAAAAACTGAGGCAGCAGACTTTGTGAAAATTAATATTTGTGTCATTCTCAAAATGTTTGGCCATGGCCGTACATTTTTTAAATCTGTTCAAAAGTTAAAGTGATTGCAAAAACGCCCTTTTTGAATTGGGCTGAATAATACATTCCTGACATGTCACAATGTACTGTACAGCTCCAGTATTACTTAAAAAAAAGACAAACTGCCATTTCCTAATATAAAGCAGTCTTTGAATGCCTGTCATCTGACTGTGCCTAGGCCTGAGGGGTGCTGTCTGGGAGAATGATGTCATTTCCTTAACCTTCCCCAGCCCTGCAGTACATTGTAAATGATGTGTGCAAGACTTGTGTACACAGACAAGGATATAAAAGATACTAAAAGACATCAGGTTTTCATAATCAGGTCATGTGTTAACCAGCATCTTAGCCCAGGAAGTAGATGCTGACCTTAGAAATAGCATCTGCCTTATGGAGACGAAGCAAGATAAAAGCTTTATCAGGAAGTCTACTGTCATAACCAATTGTCTAGTTTGCTCAGATGTTCTAAAAACTGTTGCAGTCATTCCAATATTGCCACGCTACGCTATGACTTGTTATCAGCAGCTGTACAATAAACCAAATTAAAATGATCTTCAATAATAATATGAACTGTAGTAAATTAAGTAAAACTCAGTTAAGGTGGACTTTAAGAAGTAATTTTGTTTAGGTAGATAAAAGATTACATTAGGCAGGTAATACCGTATATACTCATGTATAAGTCGAATTTTTCAGCCCCTTTTTTGGGGCTGAAAGTGCCCCCTTCGACTTATACAAGAGTCACCGCCGTCTGCCTACATGATCAGCGTGTCATGCAGGCAGACGGCGGCCAGCGTGTGCTGCATAGACTCGGCAGCAGCTCTCACTGTTCAAAAGCCACGTCTCCTCGTTTGTGATACAGCCTATCACAGACATTCTCTCATCCTCGTCCGTGGTATGAGGATGAGAGAATGTCCGTCATAGGCTGACCGCTGACTGCTGGGAAATGGAGTATTTTGGACGAGGAGGAGGCGCGGCTTTTGAACACTGAATGGCCGCCGAATACTACAAGCTGATCGGTGCAGAGCGGCGCACGGAGGATGCACAGGACACAGGTAGGATACACACACACACAGACACATGCACACAGGTACATATACACAGGACACATGACACAGGACACATGACACAGGTACATAGACACAGGACACATGACACAGGTACATAGACACAGGACACATGACACAGGTACATAGACACAGGACACATGACACAGGTACATAGACACAGGACACATGACACAGGTACATAGACACAGGACACATGACACAGGTACATATACACAGGACACATGACACAGGTACATATACACAGGACACATGACACATATGCACAGGACACAGGACACATGACACATATGCACAGGACACATGATACATGCACAGGACACAGGGAGGTATACAGCTGCAGATGGGCATTGTTCACCCTCTTTTTCCACTTAGAGTAGCTGCTGCATTTCTCACCCTCGTCTTATACTCGGGTGAATACGTTTTTCCCATTTTTTTGTGGTAAATTAGGGCCTCGACTTATACTCGAGTATATACGGTAGTTTAAAGCCCAACTCAAAAAAAAAAAAAAAGTTACACCCTTGCACTGGGGTCTCCCCGCAATGCTAGGGATAAATGCTAATTTTGTCTAGGGGTGCAGTGTAGACTCTGACTTACCTTACACCTGATCCAACGCTCTTATCCGCCTGAGACTCCAGTCTGTGGACAGCGTAAAACAAAACAGGGACATTAACCTAGTGTTATGCATCGAGGAGGCTAGAGTGTGACCAGAGCCAGTCACAGCTTACAGAGCAAACTGCAGGGGACTGGTCGCAGCACTGGAGGGACCCTGCTGGAGCCAGGATTAAGATAAGTATTTATCCCTGTGTACACCGTCACCTAGATATAACAAGTATTTCATTTTTACAATGTAGAGGAGCCGACTGCAAGGGGAATTTTTCTGAAATTATGAGCGTTCTGCTTTAACCGCTTCCCACCCAGCCTATAGTCAACTGAAGGCTGAAGGGGCATCTTGTCAATCGGGGTGGCCGTCATATGACGTCCTCCTGGATTGCAGGGCAGCGCTGCGGCTCGATCTGTCACCAGGTGTGTCCACTGGACACAGCCGATCACTGTACCAGCCCACTGTCGGTACCATGTGACCACTGTAACCAATCACAACAGGTCACATGATAGTTGTAAACAATGAATGGCTTCCTTTCAAGCTTTCCATTGTGTACAATTGTGTTGCTAGCTGTGATTGGTCATAGCGATCACATGGTGCAGAATGGGCCAATCACAGCCCATCTTGTGCCATGTGATCAGCTGTAGCCAATCACAGCTAATCACAACAAAACAAACTGAATTAATTTTATTCAGTAAAAAGCTTGCTTATAGCAATGAATACTGACCACTTCCCCAGAGTAGTACAATGTTACTATGATAACATTTTATTGCTCTGGTCAAAGTGTGTTTAAAAAAAAAATAAAAACGTATTATTCTTTCAATGCTGATCTGTGTAATCCCATGTTTGTTAAAAAAAAAAAAAAGGAACTTTACAATCACTTTAAATACACTGTGTTTTTCTAAAGTGTCATAAATGGGGATCAGATCACATTTTATGGCAAATTACGACAGAAAATTCTAAGGAGTTTACAGATTTCTTCTAGCCACTGTATATGTTTAACATGGGCTAACAAAAAGGCCCACAAAATAATTTGATCCTTAAAAGAAATACATGGCTGTTTAGTACCTGCTATAATCAACTAACTTTCAAGCTAGCAATTTTCGACAATTACCAGCTCCAGTTGCAGTCTGTTCTACTTGTAAATGGGCGTCATCAGAATGACATGCTTAACCAACTGTGTAAAACAAATTCATCCAAAAGCACACTGCTATGGCAATATGACAAAACGATGAGCCATGTGTGTGATGCTTGTTCAGAGAGATGCATTAAACAGGACACTTTGTAGGCAGTTCTGACCTTGGCCAAGCACCTGGTCCCATTAAGTATACTAAGACTTCAAAGACAAGGTAGTGTCATACAGCGAGGAAAATGGACAGATGAATATGGGGCTAGCTAGCTAAAAACGTCCTTCTTTCCTGCATTGGGCCACCCCACCAGAAAGTATTCAAAAGAACCTGGAATCAGTGCCCATCAGAGCAAACACAAAATCCTTATGCTCACTTTAATTGCTTAAATAAGATACATTGTAAACATGGTCTGGCAGATAATGTACTCTAGTAAAATGCTGGTTAGTAATTGGCCTTCTAAAAACTTTAATGCCGCGTACACACAGTCAGACTTTTCGGCTACAAAAGGTCGACGGACCAAGTCCGGAGGACAATCCGATCATGTGTGGGCTTCACCGGACCTTCAGCTGACTTTTCCCGTCACAAATCTGACGGACTTTAGATTTGGAACATGCTTCAAATCTTTACGCCATAACTACGCCGGACCCAGAAATCCGCTCGTCTGTATGCTAGTCCGACGGACAAAAACCAACGCTAGTGTAGCTACTGGCTATCAACTTCCTTATTTTAGTCCGGTGTACGTCATCATGTATGAATCCGTCGGACTTTTGTGTGATCGTATGTAGTTAAGTTCGTTCGTTAGAAAGTCCGCCGAAAGTCTGTCGGACTTTTGTAGCCGAAAAGTCCGACCGTGTGTACACGGCATAAGACTTGGGTAAATTAAAGCCCATCTGTGGGCACAAGAAGAAAAAAATACTTGTGCCCTAAAGTGTCCTTAAGCCCACATTAACCACTTCAGCCCCGGAAGATTTGGCTGCTAAATGACCGGGCCATTTTTTTGCGATTCGGGACTCCACCACTTTAACTGACAATTGCCCGGTCGTGCGACACTGCACCCAAACAAAATTGACGTCCTTTTTTCCCCACAAATAGAGCTTTCTTTTGGTGGTATTTGATCACCTCTGCGGTTTTTATTTGTTGTGCTTTAAACAAAAAATAGCGACAATTTTGAAAAAAAAAACACTATTTTGTACTTTTTGCTATAATAAAAATCCCCATTTTTTTAAAAAAAGCTAATTTTTTCTCAGTTTAGGCCGATATGTATTCTACATATTTTTGGTAAAAGAAAAAAAAAATTGCAATAAGCGTATATTGATTGGTTTGTGCAAACGTTATAGCGTCTACAAAATAGGGGATAGATTTATAGAATTTTTATTTATTTATTTATTTTTTTTTTTTACTAGTAATGGTGGCAATCTGCAATTTTTATTGGGACTGCGACATTATGGTGGACATATCGGACACTTGACACATTTTTGGAACCATTGGCATTTATACAGTGATCAGTGCTATAAAAATGCATTGATTACTGTAAAAATGTCAATGGCGGGAAAGGGGTTAGGGGGTGATCAAAGGGTTAACTATGTTCCCTGCTACGCGTTTCTAACTGAAGGGGGAGGGGACTGACTAGAATAAATGACGGATCGTGGTTCCTAGCTAATAGGGACACATGATCTGTCACTCCTCTCAGCAAAGAACAGGGATTTGTGTGTTTACACACACACTTCCCTGTTCTGCATCTCGTGCTCGCGAACGCTCGTGGCCGGCGGTCATCGCTACCGTCGGCCACGAACACCGGCACCCCCGCAGTGCAACGGGCTCATGCGTGCGCCTGCTATCCTGATCCCGCGAGCCGACGTTTAGCTACGATGGTTCGCGGGATCGTGCCAACTTTCCGCAATAAAATGACAGTAGCTGGTCGGCAAGCGGTTAAAAACGATTAATGCTGTATTACATGCTATGTTTATACTCACTGTCACTATGAGAGTAGTTTTCTGTATTTCTCAAAAGCTCTGGCTAATCCTCCTGTACTCAGTCTCCCCCTTTTGTCCATGTCCCCACTGCAGTTGGGGATTTTACAGAGCAGTGTTGGCAGCTAGTGCACATGGTAAGTTTTCAGTGTATTTCTACTCTGAGTATTTCCTCCTCATCACATCAGAGTAACCCATGTTACTATAGAGTCACACATATGGGTGTATACACAGTGGTAAATGACAGCTCACTCCCTCCTCCATGACCACTAACCAGCTAAACACAAAGGGGTGGATATTACTTCTTGCTTGATATAGGCTTCACTTCCCTGTTATTCTAAGACACAGGCTGGGCTGGAGCGGCGACGCAGCCTGTGACTGGCAGAATTCTGTCCACACCATGTTATTGCCAAAAATAATAAATGATTGGATTTCAAATATATATATATATATATCTCAATTTAAAACAGTTTATGGTTATTATTTTTATTCTGTATTCCAAAGGCTGTTTTTTTTTATTTTGAACAAGTGACCAGCAGCAGAGGTGGGAAAAAAAAAAAAAAAAAAAGGAACGGGGCCACGTGAAAGCTGTACAATATAGAAAAAAGCTACTTCGATTTTTTTTTTTTTTATTAAAATAAACTACAGTGCCATCATCCACATACAGAAAGAAAAGGAATAATGTAAATTAAACAGAGTGTGGTTAGTATTCTGTGTTGTGTTGCCGTGTGTTAAAATAAATGGCACCACAATGCACCAAAGTATGTATGTAAGGCGCATAATACAAAAGTGTTTTGGCCCTAAAGCCCAAATTTTCTTTTAGTTTTGTGACAGAAGTACAAGAAAGAAGGGGAGGGGCTGTCTCTGGTACAGGTCGTCACAGACCGTAATTAGAATTTAAATAGAGGGCCTAACACATCCCCATTTTACAGGGAAAAGGTGTTTTGTTATAGCCTGTAATGGAGCAATTTCCAACCACATCCTGATGTGGCAGGAAGTGAGGGGGACTTTCTTCAACAGGGACACAGACTAAAATCTGGCAGTGGTACATGGGTCTTCTCTGACAAAAAAAAGTTATGGCTGGAGTTGGGCCTTAATCTGAGCTCCATAATCCGATACATATACAAGCACACACTGCTCTATACAGAGTCAGAGGGAGACAACTTCCTGGCCCCTGGGCTGTGTAATTTTCCCTGTCTCCGCTTCCTGTATTATCAGCGATGTTCAAACTCCCAAGGCTAGTTTAATTTAAGTTGGTGGCTGTGAGAAACTTGCTAGTAATTGCAACTGTATCCATCTCAAGGCTGAGTTTAAAATTCTGGCAGCATCAAAATAGAATAGGTCTTCTGTGTTATTTGTTACAGTATTCATCTGTGCATTGCGGTGTGCAATGACATTGGTGTCTTGTTCTTTAGATGTGTGTTGGAGTGCAATTAACTTTGAATGGCAATGCACATCTACAGTGCGTTACCCTGGATTATAGTAACCCACATTATAATGGTATGAACGAGTTCTTGGTCACTTACCAGAAACAGGAATGCGGATCAGAGGTTTCAAACTGCTGGATCTCTTCTGTTTAACCACTTCCAGCCCACGGACGTCATATGACATCCTGGGCTTTGGGCGGGTATATCTGAATGATGCCTGTAGTTACAGACATCATTCAGATATTGCCAGTTTCAGCCGGCGAATCTCTACACCATAGGAACGATCATAGCGGCCGTTCCGCTGCTTGATCGTTCCTATGGGAGGCGAGAGGGGACATCCCCCCCCACTCCCGCCGCCCTCCGGTGCTTGCTCCGACTCACCGTTACGATCGGTGAGGCGGAGAGTGGATCCGCCGGCTCCGGATGTAGATCATAGAGATTTCCGGCGGACCAGATGGTCCCCGGAGTCTCTATGATCGTCGGAGGCCGGGCGCAATGTTATGACGTCACGCCAGGCCTCTCCATTAAAAAAAAACGGCGCCGCTTCGGCTGGGAAGCGGCGATCGTTTTATTTTTTTTTTTTTATTTCAGGCTTCCCAGCCTAGTGGTGAGATATGGGGTCTTATTGACCCCATATCTCACTATTAAGAGCACCTGACATGTCATATTGCTATTACAAGGGATGTTTACATTCCTTGTAATAGGAATAAAAGTGATCAATTTTTTTTTTTTTTCAAAAAAGTGTCAAAATAAAAAAAATAAAATATAATGAACAATAAAAAAAAAAAAAATTTTTTAAAGCGCCGCTGTCCCCGTGTGCTCGCACGCAGAAGCGAACGCATACGTAAGTCCCGCCCACATATGAAAACGGTGTTCAAACCATACATGTGAGGTATCGCCGCGAACGTTGGAGTGAGCAATAATTTTGGCCCTAGACCTCCTCTGTAACTCAAAACATGTAACCAGTAAAAAAATTTCAAGCGTCGCCTATGGGGATTTTTAAGTACCGAACATTGGCGCCATTCCACGAGCGTGTGCAATTTTGAAGCGTGACATGTTAGGTATCTATTTACTCGGTGTAACTTCATCTTTCACAAAATGCAAAAACATTGGGCTAACTTTACTATTTTGTTTTTTTTTTTCCCCAAAAAAACGCATTCGAAAAATTCCTGCGCAAATACTGTGTGAGATAAAAAGTTGCAACAACCGCCATTGTATTCTCTAGGGTCTTTGCTAAAAAAACATATATAATGTTTGGGGGTTCTATGTAATTTTCTAGCAAAAAAAATGATGATTTTTACATGTAGGAGCAAAGTGTCAGAATTGGCCCGGTATTGAAGTGGTTAAATATTCAGCCTGGACGCTTTGTTTTTTCTTAAACCCCTATGTTCCCATAGAGAAATAAGTGGCTTGTAATTTTTTTGAAAAAGAGGAGAATGGAGATTCACTAGACTTGAAAAGACAATGCTGGCCAGGTCTAAAATTGACCAGACAATAAAGAGCAATTTAAAGGTCAAACAAGATTCAACTGCCCTTAGGCATATGCATCTTCAGGGAGGTTCCTAATTACAAGAGTTTGCTGATGCTAGGTACACATGGGGAAGTTTTTTTTGTTCAACCCAGCAGGCTGTAAAAAAAAAAAAAAAAAAAAAAAAAAAAAAGGAGAGGTCGCCGTACTAAACAATGTTAGACCCCATGCACACGAGACGCTGTTAAACGCGCGTTCAGAGGCCGTTGGACACTTTTTTCAACTACCCCTGAACTCATTCAATGTTATCGTTTTTTGGCGTTTTTAGGCAGTTGCATTTAACCTCGTTTTTCCAGAAGCAAAAAAAATGGGTTTAGACGCAAAAGTTTTCCACATTTCAGACGCCAAACATGGCTAATCGCTGATATCGCGTTTAGCCGCGTTTGCGTTTATAAGCGTTTTTAAAAGGTGCCTTTTTTTTTTTTACATTAAAAATCTCAAAAATGATGGCAAATGATGAAAAAACATTAAAAAAATTTTTTAAACAATTGTAATTGTTTGCAATGATTCATAGACCATTTATATACCCTAATGAGCCCATGATCCAATCCAATATACCACTAGCATTGCTGTTATCCGAAGTATAATTGGAATTTGACCCATATGTTGTTAGATCTGAACAAGCAACTTGTGGCAGGTGACGTGGCAAGTGGACAATCCACAACTTGTGGCAAGTGGACAATCCACAACTTGTGGTAGGTGATGTGGCAAGTGACGTGGCAAGTGGACAATCCACAACTTGTGGTAGGTGATGTGGCAAGTGACGTGGCAAGTGGACAATCCACAACTTGTGGCAGGTGACGTGGCAAGTGGACAATCCACAACTTGTGGCAGGTGACGTGGCAAGTGGACAATCCACAACTTGTGGCAGGTGACATGCTAAATACAAGTACACTGCTGCTCTCTCAGCTGCTGCTACTCACTCTGGTGTCAGAAAATGGCTAAAAGAGTTAAATAATACTGTTTTTTGAGGCTGCGGGGGGGGGGGGGGTCTTGATGTTATCTTAACTAAACGCTTCTAGATGCAAACGCGGTAAAGCGCAGCTAAACGCGGCATGCAAACGCAGCAAAATGGGCGTTTCTAAACGCTAGGTTTCAGCTTTTAAAACATGCTTTCAGCAGAGTTTGCACCGGCGTATCGTGTGCTTGTGGCCTTAGAGCGGCGATCTCACCTGCTGAGCTACTGGATGCCTAATGAGAACGGTGCAGGATCATTGGACAGGTAAGTGTCCACTTATTAAAAGTCAAAGTCATCAGCTACAGGATTTGTAGCTGCTGACTTTTTTTTATTTTCTTACAGACTGGACAACCGCTTTAAGCATAGGCGTGGGCACACCCTAATCACCCCCCATGTGCATCGCTCTGCCTGGCCCTGGTAATTCTACATGGGTTCCCGGCAGCAGAGAGAGGAGCCCAACTCACAAACTCTTGGCACCGCTGCTTTGCAGCTATTTAAAAAGAAAAAACAGCCCCATTGTTTATCTGCCTGGCAGGGCCAAAAGGGGACTATTTCACCACTTTCGGTGCAGGCGGAGTGATCTACTGCACTGTGGTTCCTGATAATTAAATCAAAGTCCCGGCTTTCCCCTTCTT
The DNA here is from genome assembly GCF_042186555.1 of Aquarana catesbeiana. NCBI lineage: Eukaryota > Metazoa > Chordata > Amphibia > Anura > Ranidae > Aquarana > Aquarana catesbeiana. The sequence goes on along the minus strand of NC_133329.1, from coordinate 236,360,437 downwards.
CTATAACAATCTGCCGGGGCTTTAGGCTCGATTCACACCTATGCATGTTGCTTTTGAGCGTTTTTGGAGGGTTTTTTTTTCATGCTTGCCACGTTTTTGAGCAGTGTTTTTGTGGCGTTTTTGCCGCGATTTGCGTTTTTTTTTTTTCTTTACAGTTTTTTTTTTTACAGTCTTAAAAAAAAAAAAAAAAAAAAAACCGCAAAAACGGTGCAAAAACGGTGCAAAAACGGTGCAAAAACGGTGCAAAAACGGTGCACTTGCGTATTTGATGCTTGTCCATTGAATTCTATTACATGCAAAACGCTGCATTTTGCATGAAAAAAAGTCCCTGACCCTTTCCAAAAATGCAGAGAAACAAAAAAGCATTGATGTGAACATGTTCCGTAGGAACCCATGTTAAAAAATTCCCGTGCATTTCTGCAAAATGCAAAATGCATCAAAAAACGCGCTAGTGTGAATGGGGCCTTAATCTAATTGCAAGCAAAGGCTGTGGAAGATTACTCCACCGCTGCCTGCCCAAATCGTGAGTACCAGCTAACCCTCTAACCCTGCCAGGCTATCTGGGGTCCCCTCTGACACTGTTCTCTTCTGACCCTGTGCCTTCCATCTGCCCTGCACCCCTCACCCTATACTGACCTACTCTACAGCACCCTGCACCCCTCACTATGCACCCTGCCCCCACCCCACAGAACCCTGCACCCCTCACTGTACACCCTGCACTCACCCCACAGAACCCTGCACCCCTTACTGTACACCCTGCACCCACCCCACAGAACCCTGCACCCCTTACTGTACACCCTGCACCCACCCCACAGAACCCTGCACCCCTCACTATGCACCCTGCCCCCACCCCACAGAACACTGCACCCCTCACTGTAGACCCTGCCCCCACCCCACAGAACCCTGCACCCCTTACTGTGCACCCTGCACCCACCCCACAGAACCCTGCACCCCTTACTGTGCACCCTGCCCCCACCCCACAGAATCCTGCATCCTTCATTATGCACCCTGCACCCACCCCACAGAACCCTGCACCCCTCACTGTGCACCCTGCACCCACCCCACAGAACCCTGCACCCCTCACTGTGCACCCTGCACCCACCCCACTGAACTCTGCACCCCTTACTATGCACCCTGCACCCACCCCACAGAACTCTGCACCCACCCTGCCCCCACCCCACAGAACCCTGCACCCCTCAATGTGCACCCGGCACCCACCCCACAGAACATTGCACCCCTCACTGTGGACCCTGCACCCACCCCACAGAACTCTGCAAACACCCTGCCCCCACCCCACAGAACCCTGCACCCACCCTGCCCCCACCCCACAGAACCCTGCACCCCTCAATGTGCACCTTGCCCCCACCCCACAGAACTCTGCACCCCTCACTATGCACCCTGCACCCACCCCACAGAACCCTGCACCCACCCTGCCCCACCCCACAGAACTCTGCACCCCTCAATGTGCACCCTGCCCCCACCCCACAGAACCCTGCACCCCTCACTATGCACCCACCCCACAGAACCCTGCACCCCTCACTATACACCCTGCACCCATCTCATAGAACACTAGTCTGCGCCTCTGTCAGGTGGAGGGAGCTTTGTCAGGTAGACTGTATCAGGCCCATGATTTCTGACAGTGGCCCTGTCGCTCTGTGTGCTGGTGGGGTGATGGGAAAGCTCTCCCTCTCTTCTCTTTCTCTATGCGGGTGGGGAGATGAGATAGAGATATATTATATACTCACACCCACACGTGTGTTTGAGCTTTGGGGTGCACACCCTAATGTAATAGGCTGCGCACGCCTATGGCTTTAAGTAATTATCAAGCCTAAAATTTGCATTCTAACATGCAATACCTTTCAGGGTCCATTCACATTACTGCACTGTGGTAACACACAATGGTGCAATTCGGTGCCATTGCACTTTTTCTATGCATGGTGTTGCAGTGTGCTCCCATAATATGCTACATGCACATTTTTTGGTTTGTTATGGTGCCCACTAAAATAAATGCAATACCTAAGACTCAATGCAATGAAGGCACTGCAATTGTGTGACTGAGCTCTTAAATGTACATTTTAAACACAATTTCTTCTAAACAAACTTTAAAAGAAGTTAAAGCATCACCTATGTACAGGTTTTGAGTATTGTAGTTTATCGTTGCATGCAGGTGCATGTTTTTTTTTTTTTTTGTTTTTTTTTGGTGGACTGACATTTGCATCTATTTACTTGAAACAGTCTTATATTCTATCATTTTCAAAAAAGAGATTTAAATTGTGTTTGTGTGTACTAAGATTAACTTTGGTGTTATTTTTTACTAAAACGACTTGCTAGTCCAACAAAAGAAGAAAAAAAAATTTGCTTTAGAAGGGCGACTCGACTTCCATGGTAGAAAAAATAGCAAATTAAAATATATAATTATTAACCACATCAATACAGGGCACATTCACCCCCTACCTACCCAGGCAAATTTTCAGCTTTCAGCGCTGTAACATTTTGGATGACAATTACACGGTCATGCAACACTGTACCCAAATTATTTTCCACACAAATAGAGCTTTCTTTTGGTGGTATTTGATCAACTCTGCGGTTTTTATTGTTTGCGCTATAAACAAAAAAGAGTAACAGTTTTGGATTGATTTGCGCAAAAGTTATAGTGTCTACAAAATAGATTATTGATCTATGGCATTTTTATTTTATTTATTTTTTTTTTTTACTAGTAATGGCTATGGTCTGCAATCGTGACTGACATTGCGACGGACAGATCAGACACTTTTGACACTTTTTTTTAAAACCATTGACATTTATAAAGCGATCAGTGCTAAAAAATTCACTGATTACTGTGTAAATGTCACTGGCAGGTAACCCTTAACACTAGGGGGCGAGCAAGGGGTTAAATGTGTTCCCTCGTATGTTCTAACTGTGGGGGGATGGGACTGACTAGGGGAGGAGACCGATCGGTGTTCCTATATACTAGGACAGTGTTTCTCAACTCCAGTCCTCAAGGCGCCCCAACAGGTCATGTTTTCAGGATTTCATTATTTTGCACAGGTGATTTGATCAGTTTCACTACCTTAGTAATTACCACAGCCGTTTCATCTTAGGGAAATCCTGAAAACATGACCTGTTGGGGCGCCTTGAGGACTGGAGTTGAGAAACACTGTACTAGGAACACATGATCTGTCTCCTCTCCCCTGAAAGGACGTGGATCTGTGTGTTTACATACACAGATCCACGTTCCTGCTCTGTCACAAGTGATTGCGTGTGCCTGGCAGACATTGCAACCGCCGGGCACGCGCATCGGCTCCTTGGTGACACAGCGGCACACACCCCCCTATGCCGGCGGGAAGCCAAGGACGTCATGACACCCGCTCGGAGGGACAGTGTTCCTGCGGACGTCATATGACAATGACCTGGGATGGAAGTGGTTAATAATTATAATATTTATTATTATTATTGCACATACAATTGCCACACAAGTCATATTGTGATTGAATGTTATTAGAAATTGCCTTTCCAATCAGCAGCCACTGTCATTTTCTTTAACATGCAATGTAATATGGCAACCTGGAGGCATTCTGTACACAGGTCGCAGGCGTTTGCGGTGCGTTACAATTAGTGTAAAAAAAAAAAAAAAAAAAAAAAAGGCAGGAGGAATATAATGTCCTATAAATTATAGAGGAGAGCATAGAGTTTCCAGAATTCACTTCCTTCTATGCACTTCCTGTTTGTGCTGCTTGAAGATGGCTGACATCAACTTCTGAGAGTAGGTGCATAAATCATGATACAGGGCATAAAAGTGCCCTTTAGAATATCTCTGAGAGACAACTGGAAGTAACCAATAGCGCCTAGATGCCCTTCTCATCCTCTGCTCACCCAATTGCTCATACATCAGCATCATCTGCTGGAGGCCAAACATGAGAGAAACCCTAGTAAAGGAATCCAAGCTGCTGCCTTCCCAGCTTATGGAGTATGCACAGGAAACATTCACAATGGCAAGCCACAACTCAAATTATTTATTTCCTGTAATGTCACTTCTTTTTTGTGGAGCAGTTTCACCGTACCTGAACACGTATCAAACGCTTCAAAACTGCGCACAAAGGGCGTCATTTTTTCTGCCTGTAAACTCCACTGCCACTAAACTCCTGAAAACGCCTGTTGCATAGACTAAGCTAACATGGAGGGGAGTAAACAGGCAGAGAAAAGTAAAAGTTCAGAACAGTTTAAACACCTGTAGGAGCAGCTTCTTTGGGCTGCATTGTGCATGAGGCATTATACAACTGTCATCTACAGAGAACATGGGAAGTAAACACAGAATACCTTACGTAAGTTCCAACATTCCACCTAAATGAATCATAAATAAGCCACTCAGGAGATCTCCAGTTTACAGACAAGGGTCTTGAAATGTAGCATTGTCTTTCACAAATGGATAATACATTTTATCATCAAAGCTAGACAAATTTGAATTCCAGAGTTGGCCTTACATTTTCCAACATTTATATTCTTTCCTTTTAAGGCTGAGTTTACAAATATAGGGGGCAGAGTCTGGTGTGGTTTCCATTCAGTGGTTCAGGTGCGAATTTGGCACTAAAACCCCATACACACCAATTTACCAAAACCATGTAGTGCAAGGGCCTGCCTGAGTGCACACAAATTGAAACACTCTTAAGCCTCGTACACACGATGCGATTGTTGGCAGGGTTGACAGACTGTTGTCCTAAAATCTGACCGTTAGTACGCTCCTTTTGACTATTGTTGTCTAACTTTTGGCCAACAAATGGATGGCAGGCTAGTAAATTTTCGGGGGACAACGTTCTGTTGTCAGATTTTCGTATGGTCAGTACACAAATTCGTCACACAAAAGTTGAAAGTACAAAACACGCATGTTCAGAATCAGTGCTCACCAAACACGAAATTAGCAGAAGGGGCCCAAAGGGTGGTGTTCAAGAGCTGAAATTCCTCAAAAGTACATCACTACGTTCGTGTTTATTGCATGACAATTGTGTACCGTTAGTATGCTAGACAAGATCCTGGCACACGCCCTTAAGACAAAAATAAGACACTCAGTTGGCCAGCAATCGCATCATGTGTACGAGGCTTTAAGATTTGACCTCATTATATTTGGTTTTGGTAAATCTGAAGACAAAAATCTGCAGAAAATCTTATAGTGTGTATGGGGTCTTAAATTGCACCTGAACCAGACTGAAACGCATAGGAACCTATTTTTTTTAACTCCCACTACAACCAACCTGCATATATGTGAACCTGCGCCATTGAAAGCTGGTGTGGTTAACATGTTATGTGAACTGAGCTCTATATGAATTAGCAGTAAATCACTGACAAAATCAAGGATTTAAAAATGTCAAATGTAAAATGTATTAGGTTGTCAGATGTACCATTTGTGGCATTATTACAGAGGGCTAGCATTTCCATTAAAGAACAGAAAATCGAAATGATTAGTCAAAGGTTCTATCCATGGAGTTATTCAATCCATTGTCAAATTCAGAAAATCGTCTGATGGGTGCTATATCATTCATTCAACAGTTTCTAAGTATGCTTCATGACCCTAAAAATCAATGACAACTGGTGTCTGTGGTACTGTCACGTGTTACAAAGTGAAATGTATACATATAATACACAAAATATATATGGTGCACTAGAACATTAGAAGGAAAACAAATAAATGGTCATATGCCTGATCGAAATAAATTTTTTACCCTCGTGGCCCCTGCAAAAATAAGACTAATAGGACTGCACAGTTTAGTAGCTTGGATTTGCTAGTATTTCACTGCATTGCCTGTCTAGAGGTGGCACAGATGCTACATAAGACATGAGCCAGTGAGAAAAAGGGGAACCGATGTAAAAAAAGATGGTATCCAAACTGCCTCTCAACATTTGAGGCAGAAATATAAAAGCAAACTGGAATTCGAATCAGAAATGGACCTAGTCTCTCAACTACATAAAACCAACCCAAACCCTGTACTAACAACCACATAAGATAAGGACCAAACTAAATCCGTGCCTCACAGATATTAAAAGATGACAAATTAGCTGGATGAAACAAAACTTTTATCCACAAGGCAATAAAACCTAACATTGTGCTAGCAAAACGCCTGTGTTATTTATAACAGAAAACATGCCCATTACCCTAATGCCGCGTACACACGATCAAACATTCCAACAAAAGCCATTGATTTTTTTTTCCCGACGGATATTGGCTGAAACTTGTCTTGCATACACACGGTTGCCCAAATGTCAGAAATTCCAAACGTCAAGAACGTGGTGACGTACAACACGTACGATGAGCCGAGAAAAATGAAGTTCAATAGCCAGTGCAGCTCTTCTGCTTGATTCCGAGCATGCGTGGAACTTTGTGCGTCGGAACTGTGCACACACGATCGGAATTTACAAGAACGGATTTTGTTGTCGGAAAATTTGAGATCCAGATCTCAAATTTTGTGTGACGGAAATTCTGATGGAGCCTACGCACAGTCGGAACATCGAACATTTTCCGTCGGAAAATCCAACCGTATGTACGGGGCATTAGAATCAGCCAGAGTAGACATACGGTACTAGCAACTGAGCTAAAATACTATCCAGGGTTAGTTGTCACAACTCTGTGCCTCCCCTGCCTCCATTTCCAGCAACAGAGAAGAACTCCTCACCTCGGATCCCTATTCATGGCCCAGTTACTGAGCCAGCTCATTGTTAACCACTTCAATACAGGGCATTTTCACCCCCTTCCTGCCCAGGCCAAATTTTCAGTTTTCAGCGCTGTCGCATTTTGAATGACAATTGCAGTGTCATGCAACACTGCACCCAAATTAAATTTTTATCTTTTTTTTTTCCCTCACAAATAGAGCTTTCTTTTGGTGGTATTTGATCACTTCTGTGGTTTTTATTTTTTGCGCTATAAACAAAAAAAAGTGACAAATTTAAAAAAAAAAAAAAAAAAAAAAAAAAAAAACACTATCTTTTACTTTTTGCTGTAATAAATATCCTGATTTAAAAAAAAAAAAAAAACAAACATTTTTCCTCAGTTTATGTATTCTTCTACATATTTTTGGTAAAAATCGCAATAAGTGTATATTGATTGGTTTGTGCAAAAGTTATAGCGTACACAAAATAGGGGATAGTTTTATGGCTTTTTTTTTTTTTTTTTTTACTAGTAATGGCGATCTGCGATTTTTATCGTGACTGCGACATTGCGTCTGAACTCTTTTGACACTATTTTCGGACCACATTTATACAGCAATCAGTGCTATAAAAATGCACTGATTACTGTATAAATGTCACTGGCAGGGAAGGGGTTCACACTAGGGGGCGATCAAGGGGTTAAATGTGTTTCCTAGGGAGTGAGTCTAACTGCGGGGGGGAGGGGACTCACCAGGGGAGGAGACTGATCAGTGTTCCTCTGTACCTGACAGGACGTGGATCTGTGTGTTAACAGAGCAGGACCATGGATCTCTGTGTGTAAACGGGCACGCACACCGGCTTCCAAGTGACACAATGGGAGCACGAGCACCCCCCCCCCCCCAGATCGCCGGGAAGACCAGGACGTCATATGTCGCCCACCCAGGATGGGACATATTACTATGGGTGGGTAGGGAAGCGGTTAAACACAGATGTAAAAAACTCTTAAGCCTAGTACACACTACTAGATTTTTCGTAATGAAAAAAAAAAACTGACAGCTTAGGTCGGAGCCGATGTACTAACAATCTGATGTTAGTACAGTGATCTGCCCTGCTGAACTACTGTGATCTGTCAGGGGGGTGGCCCTCCCACCAGAACACCCCGATCAGCCATTGGCTGAGAGCGCTGATCGGGAGCCGGTCAGCAGACCTTTTTCGGTCATGAGCCTTCGGGCTGGCTTCTGTCAGACCAGCTGCCGAATGTCGGCTGGTTTCCACTGAACCGGCCTGTGTGTGCCAAGCTTCAAGCTAGTCAATTCAGGTTTGTTTTGATCAGCCAGCTGGCTAATCAAAAAAGTAAAAAAAAAAAATTCCCCCATTCACAAATCCAAGGTGAAGGAGTCCTCTCTGTTGTGTCATTGTATTCTAACAGCAGGACTTCTCTGATTTCAGAATACACTGATCAGTGCTGCAGCCAACTGGCTGCATGTGCAAATTGAACACAAATTTTCCAGAAGACCCGTATGAGTAGTTGATCACTAGGTCGACTCCTCTCAAATAGATCACATCAATATACATCAAAGCCTTAGAATATGCAGACTTTGGCTCAGAGTCTTTCCCTATTCTCCAAGACTATCAACAGGGCTAACCATGTCCCCGATTGTCCACTGCTATCTGAGTCAACGCTTGATCCATGGTCTTGAGTTTGTAGACACCCATCACAAAGTCATGCTATTTGCTAATGTCATCTTATTAAATATATTTTTTCACTCCCATTACTTTACCAAAACAAAGGTTTAAAGTTATTGAAGCAAAGTCCAAAGTACTAAAACAGTACACTACATCCTCAATCATGCCACCAAATGCATAAGAACTAAAGCTTCACCTGGCCAAGTCTCTACCATGCTGTAGTGTCAATATCTACTAAGGGAAGGGATTTCTCAAACCTTCTAACCGCCTGGCACCCAGTCTCCCCTGTCAGCAGAATATATGCTATCAAAATGTTTATCTCCCCTAGCCATATTCTTTACATGGAACACAGGAAAATCCTAAAAGTCTAACAGCACACACCGAGATGGAGATTGGCAGTCCACACCATATATTGTCGCAAATTGTCAGGTCAACACAGCGTTCCCAACTAAAGAGCCTCCGTCAGAGCGGTGTGTCGGACTGACACGGCACACCACGGATCGCCGGGCGTGATCGCGGCTTACCCTGCTGGACGTCATATGACGCCCAGTCAGGATAACTGAACCACCGCCCGGCTGTCATTTTGCTATAGGCCAGGCGAGAAGTGGTTAAAGTGGTTTTAAAAAGGTATATATGTTTTTTTTTTTTTTTTTTTTAAAACAAGCAAGCATGTCATCCTCATCTGCTCTATGCAATGGTTTTGCAGAGAGCAGCTCCAATCATCCTCTTCTGAGGCCCCTTGCTGGTGCTCCTGCCTCCCCCCCCCCCCCCTTCCAAGTGCTCCCATATGAAGATGCTTGCTATGGGGGCACCTGTATGGGTTCGATCCACGCTCCCCTCGATCTCCTCACAGACTGATTGACAGCAACATTAGTCAATGCCACCCCCCCCCCCCCTGATTTTGCCTCCATGTCCAGTGAGGGGAGACAGAGGGAGAGCAGAGAGCCACAGCGCTGGTCAAGATTGGGCTCAGGTAAGTATTTTGATGGGGGGGGACTAAATATTGACATTTTTATCTCAATGCAGATAATTTATTTAGGTAAAAACCCTTCTGCTTTTACAAGCACTAAATATCATGTACCTTCTCCCATACCAATCTACCAATAATCGCCCCAGCTTCCTTTTTTCAGGTATCCTTTACAACCCTTCATTCCCCTAGCCCTCATAAGCCAACTAGCCTTCAGCTGGTGGTCAATAAAAGTAATCCAATATATTCACAAACTTTTATCGATAATGATGGGGGAAAGTCCCCCAATATTATCAAATCAAACACTTCATATGCACACTTCTCAAATTAAACACTGTATGCCCAACACGTACTTAGCGGGCATAATATCTCTTCTTAGAACAACTCTTACATTCCTCTCAAAACTCACATACAGTGGATATAAAAAGTTTACACACCCCTGGTAAAATATCAGGTTTCTGTGATGTAAAAAAATGACACAGATAAATCAATTCAGATTCACATTTTCCACCTTTAATGTGACCTATAAACTGTACAACTCGGCTGAACAAGAAACTTAAATCTTTTAGGTGAAGGGAAGTAAAAATAAAAAAATAAAATGGTTGCATAAGTGTGCACACCCTCAAACTTATACTTTGTTGAAGCACCTTTTGATTTTATTACAGCACTCAGTCTTTTTGGGTATGAGTCTGTCAGCATGGCACATCTTGACTTGGCAATATTTGCCCACTCTTCTTTGCAAAAACACTCCAAATCTGTCAGATTGCGAGGGCATCTCCTGTGCACAGCCCTCTTCAGATCACCCCACAGATTTTCAATGGGATTCAGATCTGGGCTCTGGCTGGGCCATTCCAAAACTTTAATCTTCTTCTAGTGAAGCCATTCCTTTGTTGATTTGGATATATGCTTTGGGTCATTGTCATGTTGAAAGTTGCAGTTCCTGTTCATGTTCAGCTTTTTAGCAGAAGCCTGGAAGCTTTGTGCCAATATTGACTGATATTTGGAAGCGTTCACAATTCCCTCTACCTTAAATAAGGCCCCTGTTCCAGCTGAAGAAAAACGGCCCCAAAGCATTATGCTGCCACCACCATGCTTCACGGTGGGTATGGTGTTCTTTTGGTGATGTGCAGTTTTGTTTGTGCACCGAACATATCTTTTGGAATTATGGCCAAAAAGTTCAACCTTGGTTTCATCAGACATTTTCCCACATGCTTTTGGGAGACTTCAGATGTGTTTTTGCAAAATTTAGCCGGGCTTGGATGTTTTTCTTGGTAAGAAAAGGCTTCCATCTTGCCACTCTACCCCATAGCCCAGACATATGAAGAATATGGGAGATTGTTGTAGCATGTACCACACAGCCAGTACTTGCCAGATATTCCTGCAACTCATTTAATGTTGCTGTAGGCTTCTTGGCAGCCCCCAGACCAGTTTTCTTCTGCTCTTTTCATCAATTTTTGGAAGGACCTCCAGTTCTTGGTAATGTCACTGTTGTGCCATATTTTCTCCACTTGATGAGGACTGTCTTCACTGTATTCCATGGTACAGGGGGTCCCCGGGTTACAAACAAGTTAGGGACTATAGGTTTGTTCTTAAGTTGAATCTGTTTGTAAGTCGGAACAGGTACATTTTTTAAGTGTAGCTCCAGCCAAAAAAAAACTATTTTTAAGCTTTTTGGATAGCACAGGGAAGGGTTAACACTCCTGTAACATTTGTTTTGCTGTGTGTGCCCCTGTTCAGAAGATTTCACCTCACTTTCTGTCCCAATGACAATTGGATTTTGAAAATTTTGGGTTGTTGTGGAAACAAGCCTTGGTGATAAAGCATCAGTGGAGGTACCTTTTCCCCATAATAGCTCTTACAGGAGTGAATTTCCCTTCCTAGGGGTAGATTTCCTCTCACTTCCTGTTGTCTCCCTCCGTTTGTAAGAAGGAGTCGTTTGTAAGTCAGATGTTTGTAACTAGGGGACCCCCTGTATATATAATGCCTTGGAAATTCTTTTGTACCCTTCTCCTGACTAATACCTTTTAACAATTAGATCCCTCTGAAGCGTTGGAAGCTCTCTGCGAAACCATGGCCTTTGCTGTAGGATGCGACTAAGAAAATGTCAGGAAAGACCTACTAGAACAGCTGAACTTTATTTGGGGTTAACCAGAGGCACTTTAAAATGATGGCATGTGTGTACCGACTCCTACAGTATTTAAGCACTTCAATACCGGGCTATAGTCATATGACGTCCGCAGATGGGATCTTACATCCTGGGCGGGCGTCATATGACGTCCTCGGCTTCTCGCCGCTCCTGCGGGCCCCAGGGGGCCCACAGCGAGGTTATCATGGACGAGGTGTGTCCCTCGGACACAGCCCATCCCAGATCCGTGTAAAGAGTCAATAAAAAATGGCTCTTTACCACGTGACCGGCTGTGTCCAATCACAGCCGGTCACATGTACTGTCTACATGCACGGTGCTCGCGCACGCCCCCCTGGCGCGCGCAGATCAGCGATCGGGGGACGAAGCTTGTCACCCTGACACAACTCAACCCGGATCACAGTAAAGAGCCAATGAAATTGGCTCTTTACCACGTGACCGGCTGTGTCCAATCACAGCCGGTCACAGAATGTCAACAAACCGCGGTAACAAGATGTTACCGGGTTCTCATCCTCACACACCGATCGTGTGTGAGAAGGAGATTGCAGTAACATCTCGTTACCGCTTAGTGTACACCAACCACACTGATTGCCCCCTAATAAAAAGGATCTGTCACCAGCCATCAAAGTACCTGTCACCTGGCCATCAGAGTACCCAAGTACCTGTCACCTGGCCATCAGAGTACCCGAGTACCTGTCACCTGGCCATCAGAGTACCCAAGTACCTGTCTGCAGCCCATACTTTATACAATATACGTTGAGGTGTTCCCTTTCCAAAATGGGGTAATTTTGTGGGTAATTCCATTGTCCTGGTGCTCCTGGGCCTTCAAAAGTGTCATAGGTCGTTAGGAAATTAGAAGTGTAATTTATGCTCCTAGAACGCCTGACGGTGCTCCCTGCATGTCTGACCTCTGTATGTGGCCAGGCTGTGTAAAAGTCTCACACATGTGGTATCGCCATACTCAGGAGGAGTAGCAGAATGTGTTTTGGGGTGTCATTTTTGCTATATACATGCTTTGAATTAGAAATATCTTATAAACTGACCACTTTGTGTAAAAAAGAACATGTTTTAATTTTCTTTCCACGTTTTCCGAAGACTTGTGGAAAAAAAATGAACCGTTCAAAAGACTCATTATGCCTCATAGAATAGATGTTGGGGTGTTTGCTTTCCAAAATGGGGTCATTTTGTGGGTAATTCCACTGTCCTGTTGCTCCAGGGCCTTCACAAATGTAATAGGTCGTTAGGAAATTAAAGGTGTAATTTATGCTCCTAGAACCCCTGACTGTGCTCCCTGCATGTTGGACCACTCTGTGTGGCCAGGCTGTGTAAAAGTCCCACACATGTGGTATCGCCATACTCGGGAGGAGTAGCAGAATGTATTTTGGGGTGTAATTGGAAGCATCACCATGACTCTTACTAAATACCTTTGACTGTCTACTTTTCAAAAAGGGGTCATTTGGGGGGCATTTGTACTTCCCTGACATTTCAGAGCTTTAAGAAATGAGATAGGCCGTCAGTGCATGGAGCTTTAAGAAATGAGCTAGGCCGTCAGTGCATGGAGCTTTAAGAAATGAGCTAGGCCGTCAGTGCATGGAGCTTTAAGAAATGAGCTAGGCCGTCAGTGCATGGAGCTTTAAGAAATGAGATAGGCCGTCAGTGCATGGAGCTTTAAGAAATGAGATAGGCCGTCAGTGCATCAGGTGTGATCAATTTTCAATGATTTGCACCACAGCTTGTAGACTCTCTAACTTTCACAGAGACTAAATAATATCCACTAATTTGGGTTATTTTTACCAAAGATGTAACAGTATAAATTTTGGCCCAAATTTATGAACAAAAATGACTTATTTGCTAAATTTTTACTTTCACTTATGTTGCAAAAAATAAAAAACCCAGTAGTGATTACCACCAAAAGAAAGCTCTATTTTGTATGAAAAAAATGATAAAATTTTTGTTTGGGTACAGTGTTGCACCACTGAGTGATTGGCATTCAAAGTGTAAGAGCGCTGAGAGCTAAAAATTGGTCTGGGAAGGAAGGGTGTATAAACGCCCTGTATTGAAGTGGTTAACATTAGTTTGAATGTGATTGCTTAATTCTGAACAAAGCTACATCCCCAGTTATAAGAGGGTGTGCAACCACATTATTTTAGAGGTGTTTTTTTTTTTTACTCCCCCCTAAATTTCAGTTTGTTTTTCAAATGAATTGTACAGTTTTATAGGTCACATTAAAAGGTGGAAAAAGTTTTGAAATGTTTTATCTTTGTCTCATTTTTTTACATCACAGAAACCTGACATTTTAAACAGGGGTGTGTAGACTTTTTATATCCACTGTACATGTTTAGCTGAGAACAAGATCTTGGGAAATCCCTAGATATCCCAGAATCGGACAGAATTAGGTCAGCATCAGCAAAGTGCTCCAACAACATTTCAGCCCAACAGGACACTCACAAGGCACCACTGTGATGGTTCATGTCCCCAGATTGCATGGTCAAATTTATACCCACTGCCTCTCCGAGATGAAGGGCACACGTCACCGCATCTGTATTATGGATACAGTTTTACAACTTGATTAGAACTAACCTTAATAAAAACCTGGTTCGCAACCTTTTGGGAAGCATTACTCAATAGACCAACCTCTGACCTCACCACTATTGAAAGAAAATGAACAACCTTTTATTTTCTAGCATAGCTAAAGCCTTGGGACAGCCCACCCTGAACCCAATGGAGGTGAAGTAGAGGATAATGGGCAGCATGATCCATGACAAGCTTACTTACTAAATGATACTCCTCCTACATTTCTAAAAATATGGTCACCTTGGCTGAATTACAGCCACAACCTGACCCCCCCCCCCCCCAATCTTGCTATTATGGTGGCACAAATGCGGCTTCTCCTCCCCCCCCCCCTCTCCACTCCTCATACGGTCTTTTTTTTTCTATTCCAGCCATCAATACTCTCTATATTTTGGGCTCCGTGATCAATATGTAGTTTAGACGGAGTATAGCCAAACAACGAACATACACAGTCTTGTTTAGTTCATCACTGCAGGTACAGGTCTGGGGTATATCACTTTGCACCAATTATATTCCATGAAATCCAATATAATAAAATCTGTTGCAGACATAAAGCTAACAAAACCTACCACACAAGGCACATTATGTGACCTTTGATCAGACACAACTTGTAATAAACGGAAATTCTAATTCAACACCTGCTTACAGTATACATATAGTTTCAATTATTGCTTTGGTTACAAAGCAATAACAAGAATATGGCTACACCTATTTTTGCACTCACACAAACCACCACCAGAATGAACCAAAAGCACATGTCGTGACCAATTCATTCCCTGTAAACTAAATTCTAAACAAACCATGTGAATGGCAAACAGTGCCAAAATTTCAACCTAAAAGCATAGAAATAGCAATTATTTTATTGTTTTTGTTCTTTATTATTTAATAGATTATATTAATTTAATTTGACAGCAGCAGTCTCAGAGCTTTTACAGATAAATAACGTACAAAATGTGAAATGCTTATACTGTATAATCTTATAGGAAGTTTTTTGTTGAAATAAATTTTCTCACAACAGGGTATGTTTGAAATAAATCTAAAGTCAAAACTTGCTTTTTAATGGGGAGGAATTAAAGAGTTAAAACCCACATCAGATTACTGTCTTTTGCTATCTGTCCCTCTTTGGGAGAATCTTCTTTACTACACTGTACAGCAGTAGGTTGAGGAAACCTCTCTTAAAGTCCTGTACACACGGGCTGAATGTCAGGCAGCTCAATAGAAACTGGCTGACATTCGGCTGGTGTGTACGGCAGGCTTCTGTCGAAGGATCATGACAGCAAAAGGTCTGCAGACCAGTTCCTGATCAACAATGGCTCAGAGTGCTGACCAGAGTGTTCTGGCGAGCAGGTTGTCCCCCTGTCAGAACACAATAGCACAGCAAGGGAGATTGCTCTACTAACATTAAAATGTTAGTACAACAGCTCCAACCTGAGTGGTCAGTTTTTTGTAGTGTGTGCGAGGCTTAAGGAATAGAGAGTTATCAACAGAACACGCATCCCCATTGGAAGATATACACTTCATTCCTGTTCCATCGACAAATCAGAATTCTCCATTACTTTAAGCCTGGTGACAATGGTCATCAGAAAAAACAGAAGGAGGACACAGCCTGCTATAAAAATCTGAAAGAGTTCCGGGGCACTTGCAAAAGTGACCCCATTTACTTGAATGGGTCACGATTGGCAGGCTGTACCACCCACCAAAAGCAACAAGGGCACTTAATGCCTGCTGCTGCATGTGTACACTTTTGGCTGCTGCCTCAGCAGCTAAAGAGGGGCAGGGATTGGGTGCGGTAAAACAACAATTCAACTGCCCAAATTTACGTGTGAAAGAGCACTAAGGGCGCCGATGCTGCTGCCAAAGGCAACTAAGGGCACATTGACAAGTGCAGAAGGCACTGTTGCTCCCCTAAAAAGCAATCCAAGCGTGTTTGACAGGTGGTGAGGAGACGATGTGTTGCCTCCTCACCACCCAATTTAAACCCATGATTGGCATGCAATGCAAGCGATTACGACACAATAGTACGGCAATTCGAGATTTAAATCAAGTGTGAGGAGGTGACATTGTGCCTGGTGATCTTTGACTTCTCCCATGTTGTTCAGGTAGATCTCCACCTCTAAGGTTGCCTACCCCTGCTGTAGAACATAATAAATAAAAAAAAAATACTGTCCTTCCTCGTTGCAAATTGTGACTACAATGTTTTCAGTTCCTTGACAGAAATCCAATATTAGATAATGGACAACAATGTAAATAAGACTTTAGTACATGATATGTCTGCTGGATGTGGAGGAATGTACCATTGTAGTTGTGGATTACAGGAAAGTTTGGCTGAGTGGTGCCAATGCTGGAAAACTTGCACACAGCTTAACACACGGGCTGCCAGAATGCCCATTCAGACTTTGAAAACAAATGCAATGCACAGTATCTACAAAAGAGGAGCAGGTAAGAATTTGCAATCTACATAAATAACCTGGAGGACTATATGGATGCAAGCCTAAAGACTGGTCTGGTTAAGACAGGGTTATGTGTACACAAAAGTTAAAATGGTCGTAAACCTCTGAAATGAAAAATCAACAGAACATCTCTCTCTATATCAGCCTCTCTCAACCATGGTTTCCATGAACAATCACAATTTCTGCCTCTTCAATAAATAACAACTGAAACTGATGACCTTTTTAGCTATATGTAAAGGGAAATGCTCCCAATGACCACAGATGGAACATTCCTCCTAGTGACCATCACACTAATGTACAGTGATCTGTAGATACAGTAATTATTAGCAGGGGTTCTTTGAGATCAGAAAGTTATGCTCTATAGTGTGTGCTAGCCTCAATCCAAAGCAACCTAGTGTGATTTACACTTTCTCATATATAATAACATTCCTCTGCTATTCACATGAATCACTTATGACAGGTTAAGCCGACACCACAGAATCTTCTGAGATTTCTTCTCACTCCCTGTTTTGGCAATGGGACAGGAAATGGAGAATCTCCCCAATGGGACACAGATGGCAAAAAATAAACTGGCAGGATGCAAGTCCCTCCCTTACTCTATCCAAAGTGAAAAAAAAAAAAAAGGTTTTGCCTATAGTTCTACTTTAAAGGGGTTGTAAACCCTAGTGTTTTTTCACCCTAATGCATTCTATGCATTAAGGTGAAAACTTCTGTCACTGAGCAGCCCCCTCGTTTTACTTGCCTGAGCCTGTTCATTCCCACGCCAGAGACAAGCTCACCTTCTCTGGTTGGTGTCTTAGCTCTTGATTGGATAGATTGATAGCAGCCCCCCCAATGAGGCAGAGTCCAGCGTTCTGTGTCGATGGACGCAAAAGCTGGACTCGGGAGCGCGGACGCACGGTTACCCCCAAGGAGAGCGCTTCTCCTAGGTGGTTTGCTGATGTGGGGAGGAGCCAGGAGTGCCATTGAGGGACCCCAGAAAAGGAGGATTGGGGCCACTCTGTGCAAAACGAACTGCACAGTGGAGGTAAGTATAACTTTGTTATTTAAAAAAAAAAAAAAAAAACCACGAGGGTTTAGTAACCCTTTAACTGCTTGCCGACCGCCAGGTCAGCAGAATGGCATGGCTAGACAAATGGGCGTACCTGTACATCCCTTTGAATTTCCCGCCGCCGCGTGCTCCGCAATCGCGCCCACGGGTGCCGCGGACTCGGTGTCCGCCGGTCTCCCGGCAACCGTGTAATGGAGGGGTAGAACGGGGAGATGCTTTTGTAAACAAAGCATTCCCCGTTCTGCCTAGTGACAGTGATCTACTGCTCTTTGTCATCGAGAGCAGCGATCACTGTACTGCGTGTTCAAGCCCAGCCCCCTCACAGTTAGAATCACTCCCTGGGACACACTTAACCCCTTCACCACCCCCTAGTGGTTAACCCTTTCACTGCTAGTGTCATTTACACAGTAATCAAAGCATTTTTATAGCACTGATTGCTGTATAAATGACAATGGTCCCAAAATAGTGTAAAAAATCTCTGATGTGTCCGCCATGTCGCAGTCATGATGAAATAAAAAAAAAAAAAAAAAAAAAATCGCCGCCATTACTAATAATAAAAAAAAAAAAAAATTATATATATATATATATATATATATATATATATATATATATATATATATATATATATATATATATATATATATTTTAATAATAATATAAATCCCATACATTTATCCCCTATTTTGTAGACACTAGAAATTTTGCGCAAACCAATATACGCTTATTGTGATTTTTTTTTTTTTTTTAACAAAAATATGTAGAAGAATACATATCGGCCTAAACTGAGGAATAAAAGTTTTTTTTTTATATATTTTTGGGGGGATATTTATTACAGCAAAAAGTAAAAAATATTGCTTTTTTTCAAAATTGTCACTCTTTTTTTGTTTATAGCGCAAAAAATGAAAATCACAGAGATGATCAAATACCACCAAAAGAAAGCTCTATTTGTGGGAAAAAATTTTGTTTGGGTACAACTTCGCACTACCATGCAATTGTCAGTTAAAGCGATACAGTGCCAAATCGCAAAAATGGCCCAGTCATTGAGCAGCCAAATCCTCCGGGGCTGAAGTGGTTAAAGAACTCCGGGCAAACTTTTAATTTTCCCTCACAACGGGGCTGTGCCCGCACTGCGTGGGTTAAAGGATAATTTCACCATTTGACAAAAAAAAAATAAAATTCACTTTTTTTTTGCAGGTAAAAATGTCAGTTTATTATTTGTATCATGTTTTATGAAAGGTGAACTTATCCTTTAACTGCTCATTTGTGTTTAGGGGACATATACTATGTAACTATGTACTAAATCTGCCGATCCTCTGAGCACAAAATCAGTCCCCCCACATCCCGGTCTTGTGAATGGACTGTTTCTGATGTCATCACGCCCATAGAACGGCTCTGGACATGAGGACGTCAGGAACAATCCACCCCTGGATGGGGGGGAGTGACGTTTTCTGTAGGATTGGGCGAGTATAGCCTGCAGTACGCCCCTAGACAAAATGAGCAGTTAACCAATGCATTGTGGGCACAGCCCCACTGCACAGGAGGGGAAAAAAATCATGGAATTCTGCTTGAAGTATAAAGGCAAAAAACTTTTTTTTTTTTTTTTTTTTTTTTAGCTTTGGATGGAGTGGAGAGAGATTAGAACACCCGTCAGGTCTTTACTGCTGTCTGTGCTCCCATAAAAGTGGAGTTCCACCCAAAAATGGAACTTCCACTTTCCGGATTAACATTTGGTACCTTTCAGGGGGGAGGGGGGAACAGATACCTGTCTAATACAGGTATTTGCTCCCACTTCTGGCAAAAGATCGCCGCAGCATCCGCGGTGATCTTCACCATGTCCGGCCCTTCCTCCATCCCCCTGCTGTCTTCTGGGAGACACACAGTTCCCAGAAGACAGCAGGGACCACTGAGAACGCGCAGTGCGACTCACGCATGCGCAGTAGGGAACCAGGCTGTGAAGCCGCAAGGCTTCACTTCCTGATTCCCTTACTTAATATGCCAGCGCCTCCACCTGGAACTGAGGGACGGGTCGGCTTTGGGTGAGGATATCACGGGCAACCTGGACAGGTAAGCGTTACCATTATCACAGAATGAAAGTTAAAGTAAACCCCACATTTTGTGTTGACATCATAACAGGAATAGAGGGGAAATTGGGACACCTGGTGAAAACCAGGGATTCCCTCACTTTGGGGGGATTTCTGGTCAGTTTATGTTTTGGTTATGGGACAGGATCTGAAGAGAAATTTCTCCAATGGGTCACAGATGGCAAAAAAAAAAGGAAAAAAACCCTCCCGTGTTCTATCCAACATGAAAAAAATAAAAGTGCCTTTAGTTCTCCTTTAGCAAGTTAAAAATGTAAAAAGCTTTTACACGTTTCAAGCTGTCCGATAATTTTACAGTTCCCAGCCTTGGTTTGGATGTGTCATTTCCTCAATGTCAGCATGCCTCAGTAAATATACACATTGTAACAAATCCAATAAATCAGAACAATCTACATGAAGCAGCTACAACTAAACTGACTAAGGCGTCACGTACACTGCTGCTGGTAAACAGACGTTTAGGAGCAGTTGGGCATTTTTTTCAACTCCTCCTGAACTCTCCTTGATGCTATCTTATCAGTACATAGGTTCGTTATAGTACACAGGTTTGTTTATGGTCAGTTGCGTTTAGAGGCTTTTTTCGGAACCTCCCCAAAAAAAAAAAAAATGCATTCAGAAGCGTTGTTTAGAGACATTTCAAATGACAAACGCGGTAACTCCCTTTTAGCCACATTTCGTTTACAGGCGTTTTTTAGTCTTGGCTATTTTTTTAATTAAAAAAATAATAAAATACAATTTTTTCAAACGCTTCTAGACGCAAACGTGGCTAAACGGCCGTTTTTAGACGCCGGTTTCTAGCTGTCAAGTTAAATTGTGCAGGAGACGTTGACCAACGTCCCGTGTTCATGAAGCCTAAAAGAAGCCTTTGTATTAGTGATCCAATGAATATCCTTTTGATGGCCAAAATATTCACTAAAACAAAATAAAAACTTTCAAGTTTCAGTTATAGCTGAACTTGGTACATTCAGCCTGCCCATTACCGGTTCGAAACTCGGCCGGTTCCTGCTGAACCAGCCAAGATTCAAACCGAGTATGGCTGGCCTTATGTAGACACATCACCACACCAATAAAGTCACCACTCTGTTCTATTATCAGCAAGCTTCTACTGTTTAGACTACAGCCCCATTTACATTTGCCATTCTGCAGGGCTTTTGGGATGGCTCACAGTGCTTCGGCAGTGCACCGGCACTAACCACACAGAAGCGCTCTCATCTGTCCCGGAAGCCCTACAAAACGAACGATGAAGGAGAATAGGCACCAGACCGCTACACCGGCTGTGTGGGCACTGACAACACATCACCCATGGAAGGTAAGTACAGAGTGGACCAGGAGGTGGGGAGGTTGTAGGGTGTCAAGCTGGCCAAAGATTACTTTTTTCCCCCCTCGGTCAGCCAGCGGGCTATTGTATTCTGACAGCAGGACTCTCCTCCACTGTCAGAATACACTGCAGCCGATTGGCTGATCAAACAAAAATTTACCAACAGTCCCATTCAAGAGGTGTCACTCACTAGATCAGCTCCTATTGAATGGGAACAGCCAACGATAGATCGAAATTCAGCCGGTCCCTGCTGAACTGGCCGAATTTCAATCCATCTATACAGTATGGCCTGCTTTAGTTCACTTTATTTTTTTCTAGAAACGTGAGCTAACACTTTAAACAGGAACATAGGCATGGATTACAAGACAAAGAAGCTGTATACTTAAATGACCCAATCAGCAGCTGAAAGGGTTTAAATATCACTTTAGAAACCTTTATGGTTTAGGTTCCCTTCAAAAGAAAAAATGCCCCAAGGGCAGCAGATCTGGTTTACAGCCCAAGGTGTAGGATAAAAAAGAGACAAGCACTGCCAATACTCCCAGAAAACAGTCCTGAGAACTGATCATGTTGGAGATCTTTGTTCAGAAAGTGTGCAGTCTATGCTGAAAATGTAGCAATAACATGAGAACACATGGCAGAAACAAAATGACAAATGGTGTATAAACAGGACTGATCCTGGGAGCTGGTCTGATGAAAATCACCAGATAAGAAACACACAATGCTAGGTAGTTAACCCTTTCACTCACATTTAACACACGTCAAACTAAATTCCTAAAAAAAAAAAAAAAACCCTAAAACACACACACACACACACACACACACCTGGAGCACAGATACACCAGAACTATAAAAGAGAACTACTGAAGTCTACATTTTCAAAGACAGTAAACAGTCATCATAGAAGCTAGAATATAAAAAAGGTATAAATACATACTTATGTATAATAAAAAGTCATTAGAATTTACAGAGATGTATGACATCATTGTAAATGCTATGAACCATGTATAATTATTTATGAGAAATATAGAAAGCATATTGGATCAGTTTA
The DNA here is from genome assembly GCF_042186555.1 of Aquarana catesbeiana. Classification (NCBI taxonomy): domain Eukaryota; kingdom Metazoa; phylum Chordata; class Amphibia; order Anura; family Ranidae; genus Aquarana; species Aquarana catesbeiana. The sequence continues at coordinate 236,338,474 of NC_133329.1, read as the reverse complement.
TTTTGTTGCCAGTCATTCCCTGAGAGCACAATGAGGGTAATAACCGACAATGTCACAAGGATGACCATGCCATATCTGTCGCGATTTGTTCAAATACCAGAATTAACCAATGGGAATTTACTGCTTAAACAATCTACTCCAATCAAGGGAGTAGGGATGAGCTTGACCAATTAAGGGAGTAGGGATGAGCCTAGGTTCAGATGGAGCCCAGAAGGAAGCTGTCACTTCCACCCAACCAAATGCTGCCAGGGTAATCTCGCCCCACAGCTGCACATACAGAAAAGGGCGAGGATGCCTGTAAAATCTTTGACCAAATATGACCACGTGGGTGGCCAAGTTTCTACCAAACCTGAGCTCATTTTACTAATCTAAAGCTGGCTCATACACTGTTCGAATTCTGCCAATTTCTTCTGGCTCAGATTAAATCTGAGGAGTGTAGGATCCCACCAGCACCCATCTTTTCAACAAAAGTTGATTGTTTACTGATGTTTTGTCAAAGGTACCGGATGGAAAAATGTCAAATCCAATCAGATGCAGGTATTTCAGCTGTCAGAATACCATAGCCTGCCAGGGGTATCTGTTCCTCTGTGCTGTTAGCATGGATGGAGGAATCTGTTATGGTCACCTTACACATAGCAATTTGACAGTACAATCAATTTTCGATTTATCAAAGCTATGTAATATGGGGATCTATCCAATCAAATTATATCCAAGCAGGCAGGTCTTTGCACTACATAGTTGTGGGTAAACTTAAAAGATTGCACAATCCTGGATTTTCAGGAGAGATTGATTGGAAAACAAAAAGGACTATTTACTGATGTGCAGATGGCCACCATAAGGTTCCCAAAACATGCTACAATCTGAACATACAATCAACTTTAGATCAACCAAAACTATGTAATAGGAGTATTATATTAAAGGGAAAATGTGGGACTTTGAGACACATACACTCATGCATCTCTATCCCTAAATCTATATTGAAAAGGAAAAAAAAAAAAAGTTGGGACTTTGTTATTAGGCATAAGATACAAAGTCCCAACTTTTTTTTCTTTCAATATGTAATAAGGGAGTGCCTACCTAAACTATCTGTATTCAATCTGGCAAGCCCTTGTACTACTTGTGGGAATATCGCACAGAGAATGCACAATAGGATTGTAACGTGTGAGGTGAGCTTAGGAAAGCATTAGATGTACTCTGAATAAACTCTTTTTAAAGAGAGCTTCTAAACAAAAGCTGGATGTCATTACAGCCAAACAAGAACAAGCCTGGTGTCAGTTAAAATGTGGATCCCTTCTTATAAAGGGTAAACAAGACACCCCATCACCCTGGTGATTCACAACGATCTAACGCTTTACTGGCTTTCTGGGACATTCCTCAGACTACTAGTGTTTCACTGTTGTCCCATCTCCAAGTCATCATATGGTATGTGTATGTAAGACATTCCTGGCCAGACAGCATTGTACTGATGGGAAATCACCCTACAGAGGGGTGAGAAGAGAAAGAAATCACTGCAATCTGACCTGCCACAAATCCTCAGATCACTTCCCAAGAAGGCTGGAAATGACTTCTAAGGCTGAAGACACACTGGTGATTTTCGTATGGTGATTATCCCCCATTTTTAACATCATTTTCTATGGGATCGCTAACATTGACTTTTTAAAGTGATTTGCCACTCAGTGATTAATGATTGCCATACACACTTCAGTTTTATTATTTTATCGATGTGCGATTCAATTGAAACAAACAGCCATACGTTTCCTTACAATCGACTTAGAGTTGATTGGATTCAAGGATCACGATGGGCTCCTGATCATGTGACGACTGTGAGAGCCAATCACAGTGGTCACATAATGCAGAAGCCACTCCGTGTCCTGGTGCATTAAAACCCACATAAAGTAGAAATAAAGTCTCCAGGCAGGACTGTATGCAGAAGAGACATGCAATAAAAAGAATCGCCTGCTCAAAGTCTTCAATAAAACGTACAGAGTTTACATTCCGCCACGTGTGTGTGTGTGAGGATGAGTGAATTCCTGCACATGTACAGGAGTGGCATCTAGTGACATACCATGGTCAGGGCCACAGGAGCGGTTACCCTGGGTGCAAAATTCATAAGGGTTCAGTGTGAGAAGAGGTGGGAAATCGGTCTGTGCGCACTCCCATTCTGGTCCTGTCAGGAACTGCTTGGTTACTGTTGGGCTACATTATGTTTAGAGGGTAGTTTCAGAGGACGCATTAGAATACATTTTTTTTAAGCTGAACTCCAGTCTTACCCTTTTTTCCCCCACCCACTTGTACCAAGTCCTCTCCTGTGTTGAAACGGATTACTCTCAATTCCCTGGCTCTGATCTCTCTTCTCCTTCCTAAAACCATTGCAAACCGGCATGCCATGCACTAGAACTACCAATGAGCCTGGGGGAAGGAGGTGGAATGGGGTTATATGGAGCTGAGGGGCACAATAAGGAGATGAAAGGTGTGGGGGTGCACAATGAGGAGTGGGAGTATACAGTGGGGGGTGCTTGCTTAAGCTGGATCGAAATCTAACTATTGACTTCTCATGAATGGGGTTGTTGGAAAATTTTGCTTCGGTGTCCTGCTGCATGGCCGGGACAAGGGGTGGGCAGGAGAGGCGGCTGCCCTGGCCACGGCGGTATATGGATAGGGGGGCGCCAGTGAGCTCATTCTGAAACGAGGCATTTTAACAAGTGGGTGACTGCTGAGAGTAGCATCCCCTAAGCTTGCACATACCTTGTCCCGGTACTGTCCCCATGTCAGAATACAATGACAGCATAGGGAGGAGTCCTCCATCCACTGTAAATGTTGATGGTTAAATTGGTTCATTTTTTTGAGAAAAAAAAAAAAAAAGTGCCATGTATGGCCAGCTTTAGGAGGGTGTATGACATGCATGAGAAAGCTGGGCACATGGGAACTCAGGTAAGGCATTACTATGTGTCATATATGTATATTTCTGGTGGAACTGGTACAGTACTAATGGGTCCATGGGTTAGGGGGTGCAATACTTGCCTTCCCTCGGTCGCTGGCAACCCACACTATGCCACTGAGGACATCATTCCATGCCAGCCAACGAAGGTGGGCACAGCCCAACACCTAGAAGAAGCTGGGCAGAAGACAAGACCTGGGAGTTTCCAAGGAAAGGTAAGTTTGGAAGACTTTAGTTCTACTTTAGGAACTGCTGGAAGGGGTCACAAAGGTGGAGTAACAGATGGCATCATATGGGATCTGCCTTCAGTAGCACTTTAAAATGAAGTTCTAACAAAGACAATGAATAACCCAACAAAAGGGACCAAGCCCCTTGATGATGATGATGATGATGGCTTTGTTGAGAAGAATGATGGCTCTGGTTTTGTCCACACTGATTGGAGGCACGTGGATGGTACAATAGAAGGGAGAATGGAGCCATGCTGGGAGCACACAATGAGCCCGGACACTGAGAGCACTAATGCCAACATCTAGGAGGACTTGTATGAGTTCTATGGCTCCGTGCTCCCCATTTATCTTACCTTTGTAGGCGCTCCGATGCAGGCTGCCGTCTCCGGACACTCTCAGTCCACACACATAGACTTCAGATAGCGGATGAAAGTTTGTCCCCCGGCCGGCCGCACTCCAGGAATGGAGGGATGAATGGAGCTAAGACTTCCTCCGTCCTCCACTCTCAGCCTGTCCTGGGGAGAGGCCGGGATAGGGAGAGGTACAGCCGGAGATCTCTGCCTCCTCCTTACCCACCTAGGCTCAGCGTCCCGCCTACACATGGCCTATAGAGAGCGGACAGCGCCGCCCGCTGGAGGACGGAGAGTTACAGGAGACATTGCATTGCAGCTTCTATTCTAAACCCAGGGGAAAAATGTCATATGTTGCATTTTATCAATCCTTAAAGTGACCCTAAATGATATCCTTATCATCAGAAAATAATCCATAAACATTCTCTACTTAAAGGGGAACTTAAAGCAGAGTTCCACCCAAAAATGAAACTTCAGCTTTAAGTGGCGTGTCCTTTTTTTGGGGGGGGGGCGGATACCCAGTTTTTATGGGCACTAAGGATGAGCTCCAGTGTGTTCGCACACTCCACGTGCAGAGCCCGCCGGGAAGTCGGCACGGCACGGCGCTGCACTAATCACAGGCAGTGAGACATTTTCCCGAATTGCAGCTGCAGAGATCAGGAAATGTCTCACTGCCTGTGATTAGTGCAGCGCCATGCCGATTTTCTGGCGGGCTCTGCATGTGGAGTGTGCGAACACACCCAAGCTCATCCTTAATGGGCACCCAGCTCGCACTTCCTTCCCGGGTTCCGCGTCACCGGAAGGAAGTTTACCTCTCCCCCTCCCTCCCTGCTATCTTCTGGGACACGTCACAGGTCCCAGAAAATTGCCCGACCGTTCACAGCATGCAGCGCGCCCGGCTGTAAAGCCACAGCCGGGCGCCCACAGTTAGAATGTCGGCGCCTCGGAGAGGAGGAGGAGAGGAGTGAGGCTTCGTGCGCCCGCATCGCTGGACTGTGGGACAGGTGAGTGTCTGATTATTAAAAGTCAGCAGCTACACTTTTTGTAGTAGCTGACTTTGAAATGGGTGGAACTCCGCTTTAAGTTCTGCTGTCACAAACTGCAAGCAGTACGGATCTTTAGCCCTGGTTAGCACTGATGTGATGTGGGAAATGCACAAGATTCACTGCATAGCAATCGCACAGAGTCCATGCGATCTGCTGTGGGTGTCAATGTTAGGTTAACGACACCCTAAAACAGATCACAAAACACAGTGCGACTGCTAGAATTGCACACAATGTGATTCAGGTGTGGGAAAAAAAGGGTCCTGCACCATTTTGGTACCGATGCGATTTAAGCCATACAGAATGAATGGCTCAAATCACACCGCACAGACATCATATGTGATGTGCACAGGAATGTGGTGGGATTCCTGTGCAAATTACATGCTGTGTTCCACACGCACCCATGTGAACCCAGGCACAAAGAGAGACACACAATAAAACACACCTACCTGCCCACTCGCAGCATCTCCAGCAAGTACACTGAGCTAGCTGCACATATGCAGCTCAGCTTACATCCCCGGCATGGTCACTGTGTGCCGGGATGACTGATGCCTGTGCATGTGTTGGAGTGACATCTTCCCGCACTAGCTAATGAAGGCGGTTGAAGACCGGCACCCAGCAGAAGATGCCAGCGAGGGACAGGGAACCATTGAAGAAAAAGGTGAGTTCAGTTCCACTTTAACCACTTGACCTCCAGAAGATTTTATCCCCTTCATGACTGTAGCACCCTGGAGTTTAGTCAGGGAGCTTCTCACAAATTTAGAATAGTTATCTTGGTCAATTGATAGGGATCTATTGATTTCTCCCTAAGCTTGGCTTTGTTGCACTTTTCTCTTCTACCACTAGGTGGCCAGGTACTTGGTGGTACTAGATACGAGAAGGGCAGCCCAAGGTCAGGTTATGGGTATGTGGGTGTCCCAGCCAATGGGCAGGGGTTTTCTTTAATCCCTTGGCCTGCTGGGAGAGCCTATATATTCGGATGAGGTCAGGTGATGTGTGTTCTGTTCCACCCGGACTGCTGTCTGGGTGGACATGTGTTGTCTGCCCTGGGCTTCTAGACCGGACATTGGGCCTATCCCGGGGGCATCTGGCTGCCAGGCTGTGTGAGGGCATAGCCAGAAGTAAGAGGACAGCACAGAATTGGGACTGCGGCTTGCAGTCCAACCAAAAGTGATGGTTCTGCTGGCCAGAGAACCTGTCAGTGGTCGGAGGTAGAAGGGAAGCTGTCACCACTAAGGGACCAATCGCCTTTACCACGGACCACAGTGAGTAACTGAAGCAAGTACCGTAATCATATTCTCACCGAAGGGCACGGTGGAGAATCGGGAAACTTCAAGCGGTGATCAAGTCAGGGACCCAACCAGCGGAGGAAACACTTGCAGAGCAGCCTTGTGTGTCAAGCCAGGGACCGAGACGGTTAGCAGGGGTGAAGCTTGAGGAATATCTGGAGTGCCAAGCTAGGGACCCAGCAGAGAAGCGGGGGTGACGCTTGAGGGGATACCACCACCGCAAACCTTGGAGGGGCTCAAGCGATTCTTAGTCAGTGAATCAGTGGATCCAGTGAGAGACCAGTGTTCTGTCCACCAGATTTCTTGCTGATTATTTGTACCTTATTTGTACCTGTGTTGTTAAATTTACATGCAAAATGTGTAATTTACTTAAGACAATCATATGTGGTGTACAGGCTCCATGTAGCGTTCCTTTTTGGTATTGCTGTAGTTCTATTTATTTGTTTTATTGTATGTGTAATTAAGGAAGTTGTCAGCAAGCAGGGAATTCTGGGTAGAATCTTAACAGGAAGTGAACCAGCCACCATTCTTTTCAACACAGTGCAGGAAGCAAGCCGTGTCTTTCTCAATCTATCGTCATCACCCCTTAGAGAACTTAAAAAGTAAGTTTTTATTATCTCATCTTGTACTGTATATCATTGTTTATGCAATGTATGCTGTATTGTATGCAATATTATACTTATTGAGGTCTATTTCTGTTATTTTGTAGTTTCACCTGGCTTGTTCTAATAAAACTGAGACCAAAGAAATATGGTATCTACAGTTATTGGGATAAGAAGGTTTAGCTAGCTGTCCCAGAGACAGAACAACCAGGAGCTCAGTATTGAAGAACTACAAGAAGCAGTTGTAGTGAAGCGAAAAAAACTGATACGTTGAGTTAGGAACTGTTACCATAAGAGACAGTAATCCTGCACGTGCAGAAGTGGCGCCTTGCTGGGGTCTTTCCCTGTACAGCTGTCTTCCTATTGAAGTCTCGGAGTCTGTGTCATGGTTATGCAATAGAGTTTCTCTGTCAGCTTACCTGTCTCCATGTGTTCATCTCTAAAGATCAGCTGCCTCTCACCTGACTGGTTTTATAACCTCTCCTCTAAGCATGGCCCCACCCCAGGCCCTATCAGGGAACCCTATAATAACCTGTGCAGTGCTGATCAACCATTGTGTGTTAGCCTCCGTGTGTACTTGCTGTGTTTCCTACGTCTGATTCCTGTTACTGACTTTGGCCTGTTCTCGACTCTCCCTGTCTGCTTGTTACCCTGACCTTTGGCGTGTTATGTTTATCCTTGTCTGCTAGTCACTTCCCTGTCATTCCAGCCTGCTGCCTCCTTCCTCTTCTCCTGTAGTCTATGGTGAGCAGCGTGAGCTGTGGGACCGCGGGGGCCGCAACCTGGAGCCAGACTGCAGCGCAGTCCATCCTCACCACTAGAGGCTCTGGTGAACACCCACTGGCTCTTAGGCTCCGCACCCTGGGGAATCTATGCTCTAGCTCCCACTGGGATCCATGTTAGTTATCCTGTAGACCTGCTTCCTGAACCTTCCAGGGTTCAATCCGCAGCAGTCAGTCCTAGGGTCCACTACCTTAGCGGTGCACTTCTGACTCCTACAGAGTGCATCTGTCACCTGGTCGTAGGTGGCCTGACAGTTTGATCAACCATGGACCCGGCTGATGTGCCGCTACCCGCAGATGATCCATTGCAGGGCTTAGTTCGCAGACTTGAGACCCAGGAATCGCATCAGACCCAAGTGATGCCATTCCTTCAGGATTTGGCATCCCGTTTTGAACAGGTTCAAGCCCCATTAGGACCCCCGGTTCAACAACCTCAACCACTATCTGCTGCTGCACCTATTGCACCAGTCGCAGCCACACATTCATTACAACTGCCAGCTCCGGCCCGTTTCTCTGGGGACTCCAAGGCTTGCAGGGGGTTCCTTAGCCAGTGCACGATTCATTTTGAACTTCAGCCCCAAAACTTCCTGTCCGATCGGGCGAAAGTAGCCTATATTATATCCCTCCTGTCCGGCGAGGCGCTAGCTTGGGCTGCGCCTCTGTGGGATCTAAATGATCCAGTGGTTTCTAGCCTGTCTGATTTCTTGAAACTTTTTCGGAATATCTTCGAGGAACCGGGTTGTGTCTCCTCAGTGGCTAGCGCTCTTTTACATCTCCATCAAGAGTCCGCTTCTGTGGGACAGTATGCTCTTCAGTTCCGTATCCTCACAGCTGAATTGAGCTGGAATAATGAGGCCCTAGTTGCAACCTTTTTTACATGGCCTCTCTGATTGAGTGAAGGATGAATTAGCAGGAAGATCCCTTCCTGCTGATCTGGACGGTGTCATCACCTTGTGTAACCAGATCGATATTCGCTTTCAAGAGAAGGCCCTGGAAAAAAGACGCCAGCACTCCCCGTTCCATAGGCAGCTTGAGCTCCCAGTCCTTTCTTTTCGATCCGAGGAGCACCCCCTGCCCGCTGAGGAATCTATGCAGCTGGGCTGGACCAAGTTGTCTCCTGAAGAACGCGCTAGGGGCAGAACTCTGGGCCTGTGCCTCTATTGTGGGGCCAAAGGTCATTTTCGTGACACTTGTTCTCTTCGTCTGGAAAAACGATCGGGGCTAATACATCTGGAAGGTGGAGTATTAGACCCTGAAGTATCACCTTCACCTTCTCGTCTTCTTCTTTCTGTGTTCCTTCATGTCGGCGCTTCCTCTCGTTCGGTCTCGGCACATCTGGATTCCGGAACCGCTGGCAATTTCATGGATTGGGAAACTGCATCTTCCATGAGACTTACCCTTTTGCCCCTTTCAAGCCATTGGTGGTCTTGGAGATTGATGGCACTGTTCACCCAAGGGGGTCCTATCCGCTTCCAGACCCTTCCTGTTAAGATGTCGGTAGGGACACTCCACCAGGAGTGGATATCCTTCCTTGTCTTGCCTAAAGCTTCATCTCCTATCATATTAGGTCTTCCTTGGTTACGGTTCCATTCTCTACACATTGACTGGACTGCTGGACGGATCCTGGCTTGGGGTTCCTCCTGTTCCTCTTCCTGCCAACTCAAGGTTACCCCAAAAGAGAAACTTCCTGTTGCCACCATCCCAGTATCTTCTGCTCTTCCCGCTGCATATAGCGATTTCTGGAATGTCTCCTGCAATAGTCGGGCTGAGGCACTCTCTAGGTCATGTGGCACTCTGGATGAGGAGCCCACCTGTGAACTTGAGCCAATCATTCACTCCAGTTTGCATGGTCATTTACCTTTGCCTGTTCCTGGACCCCCTTGGACGCACACCCAGGCTGACTCGACTACCAGTTCCACAGTTGCTACGCCCTGTGATGCGATTCTGGTGGTCAGTGCACCTGGCAATGCTGTTCAGTCAGCCTCTGCACCAGTTCAGCCTATGCCCAGTGAAGCCATCCAGCTTGACTTCTGTGACACATCACTTTCTAACCAACCTGGTCTCAGGGATCCACTGACTTCTGCCCAGTCTGATGATCCTGTGTTGGATGTCCAGCTCATCTTTAAGGGTCTGGGGGACCCTGCTCAGACTCCTGATGGTTTTCTTATGCCTTTACCCATTCCTAAGAAGCCTTTAGCCCTCAATAAGTCCTCTCCCTACCTCGGTTTCGATCTCTGAAGATAATCTTAAGTACGAGGTTAGTCAAGTTCTCGATTCCTGGCGCCGTAGAGGCATTCTTCAGTACCTCGTACATTGGGAAGGGTTTGGTTCTGAGGAGAGGTCTTGGATCATTGCATCTGAGATCTTTGCGCCTCATCTGTTGAGGAGGTTTCATCTGGAGTTTCCCTTTAAGCCAGGGCCCAGGCGGGGGAGGCCTCATAAGAGGGGGGGTACTGTCATGGTTATGCAATAGTTTCTCTGTCAGCTTACCTGTCTCCGTGTGTTCATCTCTAAAGACCAGCTGTCTCTCACCTGACTGGTTTTATAACCTCTCCTCTAAGCATGCCCCACCCCAGGCCCTATCAGGGAACCCTATATTAACCTGTGCACTGCAAGCCAGCAGTGCTGATCAACCATTGTGTGTTAGCCTCCGTGTGTACTTGCTATGTTTCCTACATCTGATTCCTGTTACCGACTTTGGCCTGTTCTCGACTCTCCCTGTCTGCTTGTTACCCTGACCTTTGGCGTGTTATGTTTATCCTTGTCTGCTAGTCGCCCTGACCTTTGGCTTACCCCTTACTTCCCTGTCGTTCCAGCCTGCTGCTTCCTTCCTCTTCTCCTGTAGTCTACGGTGAGCGTGAGCTGTGAGACCCTGGGGTCCACGACCTGGAGCCAGACTGCAGCGCAGTCCATCCTCACCACTAGAGGCTCTGGTGAACACCCGCTGGCTCTTAGACTCCACGCCCTGGGGAATCTATGCTCTAGCTCCCACTGGGATCCATGTTAGTTATCCTGTAGACCTGCTTCCTGAACCTTCCAGGGTTCAATCCGCAACAGTCAGTCCTAGAGTCCACTACCTTAGCGGTGCACTTCCGACTCCTACAGAGTGCATCTGTCACCTGGTCCCAGGTGACCTGACAGTCTGCCAATTGAGTTTGCAACTATCTAAGGGTGTCCTGGCACCTTTCCCTCAAAATATATAAAAAGGACTGTCAAAAGAAATTAAACCTCTTTTACATCCAATAAGTGCCTGGCACCCAATGACTTTCACCATCTTTGCACCCACTATGCCTCACAACCCATCACATATTGAAGGATGTCAGCTATCTTTGGACTTGGAGGTTCTCATTAGACCAAAAGAGGTAAAAGACCTTGCTATGTGACCAAAGTATTTTTTTTGCTATTCAGCACTGTGCTACTTTAAATGGCAATTGCATGGTCATGCAACACTGTTTCAAAATTCATTTTGATATAGTGCTTTCGTTTGGTGGTATTTGATCACGACTGGGTTTTTTATTTTTTGAGCTATAAACGAAAAAAAGACTAAAAATTAAAAAAAAAAAAAAAATTTTTACTTTCTGCTATAAAATCTATCCAATAAAAAAATAAAAAAATGTTCTTCATGAATCTAGGACAAAATGTATATTGCTACATGTTTTTGGGGAAAAAATCCCATTATTTGGTTTGCGTGAAAGTTATAGCATCTGGTATAGATACCAGAATTCTTTTTAATTTTTTTTAATATACTAGTAATGATGGTGATCAGCGGGACTGTGATAGTGTGGTGAACAATCTGACCACTAGCTGACATTGGCTGGGGGGTATACTAACAGACTCTGATAGCAATAGTGACATTAATACAGACATTACTGCTAATACTCTTACTGTACTAATGACACTGGCTGGGAAGGGGTTAACATCTAGGATCGATCAAGGGGTTAAATGTGCACCTAACAATGGTACTGTATGTGTTATGTGCTGCTTTTCTTAAGAGATCTTGCTGTTTTTTTCTTTGCAGGTAACAAAAAAACAGCAAGTCAGTGTTCGGAGCTCTGTGTTGTTTATAAAACAGAGCTCCCTTCCCTGAACGATGGAGCAGATCAGTGGGTCCTGGCGATCAATCACTGGCCTAGACCCGCTGATCGACTTGTACTGTAACAAATCACAGCACAGTCGAGGAGGCAAGCGTACGCACCCCCTACCCAGAAGCGCTGATCACGTATCAGCTTTGTGATCAGGCACTAAGCGATTCCCACCCACCGCAGCAGTACATTTGTGTGGGGCAGTCGGAAAGCAACTAATGGCCCTGTAATTCAATTTGCATGAAATCCTCGCTTATTGTGTTTTCTGCCTCCTTGTAATGTCCTCTGCAAACTCCCTTACCTCTCCTTTTCCCCCTCACTTTATTTTCTATGAAGCAAGCATGTGCACTGCTCTATGTACACAACAAATCTCATAGTCCATAGATTCTAGTCCTTCTCAGGAGCCAACAAGAGAGGGTGACTATGCTTCTACATACAGAGGGATCATGGAGAATCAACATTGCCACCCTCTAACAGAAAGTCGGATCACAACAGCACAAAAAAAAAGGAATGTGGAGGAAGCTGAGGGCAACAGAAGGTAAAGCATTCATACTTGAATAAAATCTTCTTCTTTTTTTAAAATCAAAGTTTAGTGTAACTTTAAGGGCTCGCTCACACTACATTCAGAGGCCTGCATTTTTCTGTACTAGAAATACACCGGTCTGCAGAAGGGCATGTAAAAATCAATTGTTTTCTATGTGCCCTGTTCACACTTGATCACAGCCTTCGGGTAAACTGTGTGCAATGCAAAAAATCTATACCATATCTCATCCATAGCTCTCTTCTTCCCTGGTTTTAGACAGTGACACTGACATTCTATTACAGTTACAATCTGTGCGGCATTTTACAATGCAGGAAGTGTGAACCAGCTCTAAAGCTGAACTCCAGAAAAAAACTATTTGGGCACGCAGTACCAGCCACATAAGTCACCTCCAGTAAAGTGCATCCCCATGTTCTGCTACTTAAAAATTCTCCCTCCAGTTATGTTGGAATCCAGCGCTGTGGGGGTCAAGAGCAGCAGCTGTGACTGAAAATGATTGTGCCTGTGGGGACCCACTGCCCTCTACTGTCAGCTGCTAGCATTACACTGTAATGTAAAATTATGTACCTCACTTCCTGACTTGGGTGTGGTTGGGCTATATGTGCATAATTCCACCAGGACTCTTCTTGAGTCCTTTGCTGATAATACCTGTTTGTACATTGGATGTATGTACTGTTATTAATCTTTTTTTATATAAAGCTTTTATTATTTCCATACTGGTGTGCATCTATATACTTATGGTTAAAGTGTTACTAAACCCAGGACCCTGCATTCACTATATCTGGTTTCCCACAGTACACAGAACATGGAAATGCAATTATTTTAGTAAATATACTAATAAATATAAACTGCTAGTTAGTCCCGCCTTACGCGTTTCGTCATACGGACGTCATCTGACTCATACGACGCCATAGACGTCGTATGACGAAACACGTAAGATGGGACTAACTTGATGCTCTCACGTCACATTCCGGGATTTGTGGTTTCTGACACAGGATCGGTGGAACGCAAGCTCCGAGTGTGGAGAGCGTTGCTTCCCCATCACGCTTGGAGAGTATGTGAGCAAGTCAGCTCCCTCTCCTCTCTTTTAAACTTTTTTAACCCTTTTTGGATCTGTTTACATTTATTTTTTAATAAATTTAACAATACGGAATCACGCTATGTGGATCGTGTTTTCCTCTTTTCCATCACATATACATACGGATATCTGGTCGGGAGTTACGCTGTAGAGGGGGAACACTGGAGTCTCCTTCCCCTCCGCCCGTGGATGACTTTTCTGCCTTAAAGCTGGTAACCAGGGGAATAACGCAACTCGGAGACCGGGATCACATCATTTATACTGCACGCTTGTACCCCTGCAGGGGTAAAGCGCTCTGGTGAGTGAAAACACAAGAGGGGAGCAGAGTCACTTTTGTCAGCACGTTCTCTGCTTATATTTGAAAAAAAAATTCACCCATTGAAGAAAGCACTATATCACTTTATATGGACACTTATTTTTTATTTTCTTTGGATATTATTGGTTAATACTTATATGGACACTTAGTTTTTACAAATTTTTGGTTATTATTGTATATCATCCACAGCAGTCTATTGAGCTTTTATGTTTATATTTGATATCAGTGTTGACTAACGGGTATTATTTATGTCAGCTGATGCTATTTATTTATTGACTGCATTCTTTTATATACACCTTCATATATTTGTATGTATATTTTTTTACTCATCCTTTACCCTTTGCACATATATTTCAAGCACACGTCACTTTTGTACACCTTATGTATATGTTCACACATATATATGTTTATTTGGTGGTACACACTTCATCAAGAGTTACACACACACACACATATGTTTTTTCATTAGTACAGCGCCATTTCCCTTTTTCCGTTTTTACATTTTGATTGGGTTTCACCTAGGTGGGACTTTCTTATCAGTGTCACACATATCCTAAGCGCGGATTCCTTTGATTATCTTCACTTGTGGTATATGGTTTTTTTTTATGTATTCTCTAGTGCAGTGTTTCTCAACCTTTTTCCAGTCGGGGCACCCTTAAAAAGTATTTTCAGTGTTGAGGCACCCCAGTCCAAGGCTTAGTTCACGTTACTGTGTGTCGCGGAACATGCGCAAAATCGCACTCGTTCCTCACACACAGACAAATGCTCTGCTCTTTAGGGGTGCCATTAATTCTTAATGGTACCTCACACATTGGAAAATGTGCTTTTGGTGCCGTGCAATTTAAAAAAAAAAAAAGGTTGGGGACTTCCTTCCCTGAATTTTTGTGGTTAGGGAAGCCCATTGAAATGAATGGGCTGCCTTAACCAAACAATAAAACCTACTCATGTTTATAAACTTAAGAATAACACAAATCAACTGATCACACACCCTCAAGAAATAATGTCTATATTTAAAAAATTTTATGCAGACCTTCTCTCAGCTCCAACTTTATCAATCCCACCCTCGTCGGTATCCTGGTTAGACAATATACCCTTTCCCAAATTAAGCCCTTCACAAACAGATATTTTAAATGCACCATGCACAGAGGAGGAAATTCTTCAGATTATTAACTCTCTTAAGAGAAATTCAGCCCCAGGCCCAGACGGATTTTCCTCATTTTATTATAAACAATTCCGACAACATTTAATCCCGTATTTAACAAAACTATATAACGTCATTCTTAAAGGAAATCAATTTCCAGAGGAAATGTTACTTGCTAACATGTCCCTTATCCCAAAACCGAATAAAGACCACACATTTCCCCAAAATTATAGACCAATTTCAGTAATTAACAATGATCTTAAGATATTCAGTAAACTATTAGCAAACAGATTAGCTTTAATAATCCCTTCCCTGATTTCTCCTTATCAATCCGGTTTCATTCCTGGTAGACAAATTACCGATAATATAAGACTTGTAACAAACATAATACAAGATGCAAACATCAATTCCCGGTCAGTCCTATTATTAAGCCTCGATATTAATAAGGCATTCGATAGCGTCTCTTGGAGCTACCTTGATATGGTTTTAAAAATATATGGTTTTGTTGGGGAGTTTATTCATGCATTTCATGCACTCTATCATAACCCTTCTACAAGGATTAGACTGCCAGGATGTAATTCAGAGTTTTTTAGGGTGGGTAGAGGTACGAGACAAGGATGCCCACTTTCCCCCTTGCTATTCGCCCTTGCGATCGAACCCTTAGCCACTGCAATATTAATGCACCCAGATATCAAAGGTTATAAGACCAACGGTAGCACCTACAAACTAAGTATGTATGCGGATGACATGATCTTATTCCTTACACAACCCAACATAACACTACCAAATCTATTACATACACTGAAAACCTTTGCAACACTCTCAGGTCTAACAGTAAATGTCTCTAAATCAACAGGTATGCCTATAAATATTTCCCAACCTCATTTAGATATCATACAATCCTCATTCAATTTCACCTGGGCAATGGAGTCTCTCCCATACTTAGGTATCCACCTCACTCCGAACATTAAGAATATATCTTCCAAAAACTATCTACCACTGATGCAAAAATTGAGATTAATGATTAAGATGTGGAAATCGTTTAAAATATCCTTTCTGGGTAGGGTCACAGCTATTAAAATGACAATTCTGCCAAAGATATTATACCTTTTCAGAGCACTTCCCATTAGACTAAATAAAACAATGATAACCACATTTCAGACAGACATCAATAAATTCATCTGGCAAGATTCTCACCCACGTTTTTCTAGAATGGTATTGTATAGATCACAAAGAGGTGGCGGTCTGGCCCTACCAGATTTCTGGTTATACTATTTAGCTGCCAGGTGGTCTCAAAACGCACAATGGCACATTCACAACTCTAAAGTTCCATGGGTTAAATTTGAACAGGACTCAATTAAACCTTATTCCATCTCAGGGATTTTGTGGGGCAATAGGATATCAAACTACACCCTAGATAATCTTAACCAAATAGTCTCACAATCATACCAACTTTGGAAATTACATAACAAAACATATAAACTTATCTCTAACACACCCCCACTCGCTTCTTTCATAGGTGACCCAAAATTTCCCCCATACCTTCAAAACACAGAAGAATTCAGATGGTGGATTGATAACAATCTGACATTCCTCTTTAAATTTATGGAAAACACCTCCATCACTTCATTCTCATCACTTAAAGACAGATACCAGATTCCCAATAATGAACTCGGTAAATTCCTTCAAATTAGACATTTTTATAACAAACACTTCCTAACGAAAGAGACAACCCCACCAACATTCTATGAGAACATTTGCCTGAAGTCACCCAGAAGATCAGGACTGATTTCAGAAATATATTCTAACCTAATTAACAACAATAGACATGATAAATTACCCTATATGCAGAAATGGGAACAGGAATATAATATCACTCTTTCAATAGAGAACTGGGAAGAAAGTATAAATAACATGCATAAATGCACAAGATCTCTTACAATCAGAGAAACGGCAGTTAAACTACTCACAAGATGGTATTATACCCCAGTAAAAATCCACACTATTTTCCCCACAACATCCCCATCTTGTTTTAGAGGTTGCTTATCCACAGGATCATTCTCTCACATCTTTTGGGATTGTGAGAAAGTCTCAAATATTTGGAAACAACTAGAAAAATTTGCTTCTAAAATCTCCGATAACATAATTCGACTCACTCCCCAAAACTGTCTATTATTCTTCTCAATCCCTGGGCTACCTATACACCAAATGAGACTTATCCATACTATATGTGTAGCAATACACTGGTTGATCGCATATCATTGGAAATCACCAACGATACCTCTAACACATTTAAAAACTAGAATTAATAATATAAATCTCATGGAAAAAATATTTCACACAGTACACAATACGTATCATTTATACAATAAAAAATGGAACCCATGGTTTAACCACTCCAATCATTTCTTCAATTCAGAATAATGATACCTCTCAGAGACTTCAATAAAGATGATATTTTACGATACTAAAGCTATATTACTAATTTACATTTAATAAAAACTTCTTTCAAATATTGAATACATTATGACAATATAACATATTTGTAATTTTCTTTAATATACTTTCATGACATATGTAAACAACTTTTTTGTACCAATGTTTTTACGCTCAATAAAAGTTTGTAAACAAAGAAATTAATGGGCTGCCATACAAGCAGCACGCAGTCACACAGATGTGAACCAAGGGCTTGTTCACATGTCAGGTTGGAGGGGTGGTAAAAGCACATGCTTAAGCTGTTTTTACCACCCCCAACTTCTTCCCCTTTAGCTGCAGAGACAGCAGCTGGGGGTGTACACATGCTGTGGCTACAGCTGGAGGTATACCCAGGGTGAATGGGGCTGCACTGCAACTACCCTGCAACTGTGTTCATTGCACGGTTGCGGTGTAGTGATGCTGCATTAAAACAGGTGGTGAGGAGGCAACATAATGCCTCTTTATCGTCTGTCAAATGCCTCTGAAAAGCGATCTGTGCATGGGTTGCTTTTCAGAGGAGAAGCAGTCCTTGCTGCTATCACAAACAAGACCTACAAAAGCAGTTCTGATGGTACAGGAATGGAAGGGGGGGGGTGTCCGGATTAAAAGTAAGATATATATATATATACACACACACACATATACAGACACATACATGTGCACACAGGCATACAGACACATACAGGCACTTGTACACACACACACATGCAGACACGTGCACACACACATGCAGACACGTGCACACACACACATGCAGACACGTGCACACACACACATGCAGACACGTGCACACACACACATGCAGACACGTGCACACACACATGCAGACACTTGCACACAGACACATGCACACACATAAAGACACATACAGACACATACACACACATACACACACATACAGACACACATACAGACACACACACAGACAGACACATGCGCACACACACATACAGACACATGCGCACACATGTACAAACACACATACAGACAGACACTCACATGCACACACACATGCACAAACACATACAGACAGACACTCACATGCACACACACATGTACAAACACACATACAGACGTACACACACACATACAGACAGACACTCACATGCTCACGCACATACAGACACATGCACACGCACATACAGACACATGCACACGCACATACAGACACATGCACACACACATACAGACACATGCACACACACATACAGACACACACATACAGACACATGCACACGCACACACACATACAGACACATGCACATGTACACACACACATACAGACACATGTACACACACACAGACACTCACATGCATGCACACACACACAGACACATGTATAAAGCCCTTTTAAAACAAATCTAGCTTGTAGCACAGTACCTTTCCAGTTTCCTCATTCAGCCAGGTACTGCACTGTAGGGGGAAGCAGAGAGCACAGCACACTCCCCTGCACTTTACTTTCACTTTGCTGAGGTTGACAGAGCTTCTCACAGTGCCGATGTACAGTTCGGCAGGGGATCGGGAGATCGGGCTCATCTGACAGCCCTTCTCTCCCCTGATCCCACGGCACACCTGAGAACCTCTGACGGCACACCAGTGTGCCGCGGCAAACTGGTTGAGAAAGGCTGCTCTAGTGAGACTATAATTAAAGGTATTGTTGGAACATTTACACAACTCGTGGAAGGTATTTAAATAATTTAGGAGGTTTTAATGTAAAAATTTAAAAATAGTTTTTTTAAATACAGCTTACCTGTAAAATCCTTTTCTTGGGAATACATCACGGGGCACAGAGACTTGATAATTACTTAGTGGGTTAGATAGTCACCATCAGGTGATTGGACACTGGCAAGCCTAATTACAAGGCGAGTTCCTCCCCTATGTAACCCTCCCATATGGAGAGTACCTCAGTTTTGTAGCAAAGCAATAAGTGTCCCAACGTATAATCCCGAAGAGGGGAGGGGGCTCTGTGTCCCGTGATGTATTCCCAAGAAAAGGATTTTACAGGTAAGATGTATTTAAAAAATCCTATTTTCTTGTTCATACATCACGGGACACAGAGACTTGATAATTACCGTATTTATCGGCGTATAACACGCACCCCAAGTTTAGGAGGGAATTTTAAGAAAAAAAACTTTTTAAGGAAAAAACTTACATTTAAATGCCCATCAATGTAGCCTTGTCAGTGTCCATCTGCAGCCTTGTCAGTGTCATCTTCAGCCTTGTCAGTGTCCATCTTCAGCCTTGTCAGTGTCCATCTTCAGCCTTGTCAGTGTCCATCTTCAGCCTTATCAGTGTCCATCTGCAGCCTTATCAGTGTCCATCTGCAGCCTTATCAGTGTCCATCTGCAGCCTTATCAGTGTCCATCTGCAGCCTTGTCATTTGCAGCCTTGTCAGTGACATTGCAGCCTTGTCAGTGTCACTGCAGTTTAAATATGGTGCCCCTGAGATACACAGAGCCGGTCCTGTGTATTTCGGCTCCTCTGGGCTTCTCTCGGCTCCTCTTGCATTCCCGCCCTATGATGGACATAACACAGGTCCAATGGCGGGACTGGGCGTGACTGTGAGCGCCGCCGATATACATACATAGCTGAGTGTACTCAGCTAGGCTCGGCTAGCTCCGCTCACAGTCACGCCCAGTCCCTGTGTTATGTCCATCATAGGGCGGCACTGGGCGTGACTGTGAGCGGAGCTAGCCAAACCTAGCCGAGTACACTCGGCTATGTATGTATATTGGCGGTGCTCGCTCCTCCGCTCACAATCAGTGGGGGGGGGGGGATCGCTGTATAACACGCACCCATGATTTTCCCCTGATTTTAAGGGGAAAAAAGTGCGTGCTATACGCCGCCAAATATGGTACTTAGTGGGATATCCTATAGCAATGCCCAAATTGAGGGGAGGGAGACACAAATCAGTAAAAAACATAGACCGCCAACAAACTAGAGGAACCATACTGCTGCCTGTGGCACAATGCGCCTGGTCCTGTGTATCTCGGCTCCTCTCGCAGTCCTGCCCTATGATGGACATAACACGGGTCCAATGTCGGGACTGGGCGTGACTGTGAGCGCCGCCGATATACATACATAGCCGAGTATACTCGGTTAGGCTCAGCTAGCTCCGCTCACAGTCACGCCCAGTCCCTGTGTTATGTCCATCATAGGGCAGGACTGGGCGTGACTGTGAGCGGAGCTAGCCTAGCCTAGCCGAGTACACTCGGCTATGTATGTATATCAGCGGCGCTCGCTCCTCCGCTCACAATCAGCGGGGGGATCGGCGTATAACACGCACCCACGATTTTCCCCTGATTTTAAGGGGAAAAAAGTGCGTGCTATACGCCGATAAATACGGTACTTAGTGGGATGTCCTATAGCAATGCCCAAATTGAGGGGAGGGTGACACAGATCAGGAAAAAACATAGACCGCCGATGGACTAGAGAAACCATACTGCTGCCTGCAGCACACTGCACCCGAAGGTGGCCTCCTCATGCCCTCTTACATCCACCTTATAGAATCTAGTGAATGTATGGACTGAAGACCAAGTTGCAGCCTTGCAGATCTGAGCCATGGAGGCCTGGTGATGCACTCCCCATGAAGCACTAACTGCTCTAGTAGAGTGCGCTTTAACCTGAAGAGGAGGAACTTTCTTCTTTACACCATAAGCCTGAATAATAACCTGTCAAATCCAACTAGAGATAGTGGATTTCGATGCTGCCTGGCCCTTTTTGGGGCCCTCTGGCAGAATAAAGAGACAATCAGTCTTTCGTTTCTGAGCAGTTGCTTGCAGATAGATACTGACTGCTCTCACAACATCTAAAGAGTGTAACAACTCTTCTTCTGTGGACTGTGGATCTGGAAAAAAAGGACGGTATGACCACATCTTGATTCAGATGGAATCCTGAAACCACTTTAGGCAGAAAAGTCGGGTGAGGGCACAACACCACCCTGTCTTTGTGAATAATCAAATATGGCTCTTTACAAGAAAGAGCTGCTAATTCTGATACCCTTCTAGCCGCGAATATGATAACTACTTATATTTTATATACAATTATAAATGCATCATGGCCATAAGAAAATAAATAAAGACCATAGTACATAATGCATGACAAGAAAATAGTAATTATGCTCACCTAGTCTATTGCAAGTCGGAAGGACAAAAAAGCAGCCACCTCCACTGCCAGATGCCCCCTAGTACATCACCACAAAAAGCAAAAGACCCGTGGGTGCCAGATCCCGATGGGTAGCTGACTTGCAATAGACTAGGTGAGCATAATTACTATTTTCTTGTCATGCATTATGTACTATTGTCTTTATTTATTTGCTTATGGCCATGATGCATTTATAATTTCAATAATTACTTATATTTTATATACAATCTAGAGAAAATCAGTGATGTCCTTTATGCCCTGACGAAGCAAAATTATATGCGAAATGTGTCGGCTGACTGATCACAAATGATTTCTGAACACAAGCTATTGTATGGTCATTTTGACGTTTGATTGCTATTTCTGTATATACTTTTAAATTTTCAAATAAAATTTATAATTTTATATTAACCCTTGCTGGATTGGCTCACCGTTAACAGACACATTATCTCCCCTCAAAATCCCACTATATCAGAGAGAGCACTATCTCTCTCTTTATATTTATTTTTGTTCTACATTTAGGGATTGGGAGTCTCGTCTCTGTTTTTCCTGTAAATAAGTCCAACCATTTACTTTCATAAACCCTTTAAAATGTGTCTCTCAACCGCGAAACCGGCAAATTTAGACTTTGTAAGGCAGGATGGAATATTGGACCCTCCCTGTGAGAGTAGATCTGGGCGGAGCGGAAGAACCAAAGGTCTTCCCTCTGCCATCTTTATGATCTCCGCATACCAAGGTCGCCTGGGCCAAGCCGGAGCCACCAGAATTACCTGCATTCCTTCCCTTTCTACCCTCTGAAGGAATCGTGGGAGAACTGGAGGGAACGCATAGATCAGAGAGTATTGATCCCATGGAATCGTTAAGGCATCTGACCTTTGTGCTAGCGGATCCTTTGTTCTTGACACAAAGTTGTCCAGTTTCTTGTTGAACCTGGAGGCCAAGAGGTCCACATCCGGGGTACCCCATTTTCGACATGTGGCCTGAAATATGTTGGGGTGTAGAGACCATTCTCCTGGGCACAGCTGCTGGTGACTTAGGAAATTTGCCTGCCAATTTTCTACCCCTGGAATGAAGACCGCAGACAGGCAAGGAACATGTCTCTCTGCCCATGAAAAAATGTGGTTCACCTCTTTTTGGGCATCCAGACTCTTGGTGCCCCCTTGGTGATTGACATATGCCACAGCCGTAGCATTGTCGGACTGTATCCGGACAGGACAACCCTGCAACCTGCAAGTCCAGACCTTGAGGGCTAGCTGAACTGCCCGAATCTCCAGAATGTTGGTGGGCATGAGCCTTTCGGCTCTGGACCAACTTCCTTGGGTGGAAACTTCTTCCAGAACCGCTCGCCACGCTCTTAGGCTGGCATCTGTGGTTACCACTTTCCAAGTAACTGTAACAAAAGATTTTCCTTTTAGCAGATTCTTGGTCAGCAGCCACCAAATGAGGCTCTGGCATACCCAAGGAGACAGGCACATTGGGAGATCCAAGGCTTGTACCCTTTTGCTCCAGGCAGAGAGGATGCTGCTCTGCAAAGGCCTTGAGTGAAACTGAGCGTAAGGGACAGCCTCGAAAGAGGCCACCATCTTCCCTAATAGTCTCATACATAGCCGAATGGAGGGATTCTTCCTTGTCATGACTACCCGGACCAAATCTTTTAAGGATTTGGCCTTTGACCTGGGTAAAAATACTCTGCTTTGGACTGTGTCTATGACCATGCCCAGATACTACAGCCTTTTTAGGGGCTTTAACGAAGATTTTTCTAGATTGAGGACCTAGCCTAGGTACTGTAAGTACTCTACTGTACTGAGCACACTGCGGTCTAAGCGTGCTACGGACTGTTCTACAAGAAGCAAATCGTCCAGATAAGCTGTCACTGTTATGCCCCGAGCCCTTAGTTTTGCCAAGGGCGGGGCTAGAATTTTTGTGAACACTCGAGGTGCTGTAGCAAGACCGAAAGGTAGGGCCACAAATTGGAAGTGGCGCTGATCCACCGCAAACCTCGGGAATCTTTGGTGAGCGGGAAATATTGGCACATGTAAATTTGCATCTTTGATGTCTATTGATGCCAAAAATTCTCCCCTCTGAAGGGTGGAAACTACCGAGCGGATAGATTCCATGCGGAAAGAACGAATGTCTAAAAACTGATTCAGGCCTTTTAGATCTAGAATAGGTCTGACATCCCCGTTTGGTTTTGGAACCGTAAAGAGGTTTGAGTAGAACCCTGAGCCTTGCTCCTCTGGGGTCACCTCTATAATCACCCCTTGGGATAGTAGACGTTCTAAGGCCAGAAACAAGGGACTTCTTTTTTCTGGATCCTTGGAGACTCTTGACCTTAGGAAGCGAGAAGGCGAGAACTCCCGGAACTCCAGCTTGTAGCCCACCGTGGAGATTACCCATCTGTCCTGAATCTCTTCCCGCCAGGCACCTGCAAACTGCAGCAGCCTTTCCCCCACTCGGCCGAGCGGGGGCGCCCCTTCATATGGAGGTTTTGGGTTTCTGCTTAACAGACTTCTTTTGCCCTTGGGCTTGGCCTTGGACCTTTCCTCTAATATTGCATTGGGGAGGCTGTCGCCACTGCCTGGAGGATGAGGCTTTAAATAAAGGGTCCAGCTTATTATCAGTTGGATTCTTGAACCCCTGAGCATTGTCCACAGGACACGTCAGGTTTTTCTTCACACAAGAAATAGCCGCATCTATTGCTGGCACCTCCCATTTTTTGGTGAATTTTTCCTCCATCATAAAGCATAGAAAACCTCTTAGGAGGAGAAAATAGTTTATCTGGGTTACCCCAGTCATCATACAACAACTTCTCCAATAAGGGATGAATTGGGAAGGTATATGCAGCCTGTGGGGATTTCCGGGATCCCAGGGAGGAAACAGAGGATTTGGCAGCCTCAGCAGAGGGCAATCTATATGTGGTACACACCAACTCAGTAAAGTATTGCACCTGTACTTTGAGGGCCTGGGAGGCAGAAGAGAGCTTCTCCTCTTTCCCCTGAATCGTCCAACTGCTCACAATCCCCATCCCCAGATAGGGATATTTCATCATCAGAATGCTCATCCGATAGGGAACCTAAAGCAGAGGGAGGGGATCTACCCCTTTTTCTGCAACTCTTTAAGGAAGCTGTGATAAAAGTAGTAATCCTTCCTTCCAAACCATCCAATGCAGCCTTCATATTGTCTTCAGATACATATACAGGTACTGTAACATTGGGAGAGGCTGCAAAGCCTGACAGGGGCACAGACTCATTCTGTGAGGCTGCCTCCAGTCTTTCCTGAAAGCATGCTCAGAACCCCTAGAAGTAGGCGGTGATCTTTTAGTGCCTCTTTTACCTCCCCCTGAAGCCCTCTTATGAGGATACATAGTCCTAAGCTTCAAAGCAGAGGTACTAGTACAAATGCAATCACTGCAGTGCCCTAGTCTTACAATATAAACATTAGCTCAGTCTGCACAACCTGATGCCAAGTAGGTGTCTTAGGTATGCCTAGATCCAAATCCACTGAGATGCTTACTGCCCACAGCTGTGTGTCCCACTGCTTGCAGGAGCTCTGGCATACTGGGCTTTAAACATAGCCACTTTGCGCCTGCGCACTGGTACGCTGTGCACACCACACGTGCACGGCGCCGCAACCACGTCCCCCCTCCTTCCCTGCTGAAAATCACTGTAAAAGCGCGCCCCCTGCGCGTGCGACTGACATGGTGGCGGCTGAGGGTGAGGGGGGAGAAAGAGGATTCCCTGAGAACTGTGCGGTACACCCAGACAGTGTGGGATCCACCCCCTTCTATATTATGTGGCAGAGCCTGCAGCACAAGAAGCGAGTGGCTTCTTAGACCAGCTTCACTGAGCGTGTATCCTGCATGTGTGACAGACTCACCTGGGACAGAGGCTATTGGAGGGGACTGAACGCAAGCCTCTTGCCCACCGATTATGGGTCCTAGCATTTGGGGGAATGGTGCTCTCTGTGAGCTGTATGCCTGGGGACCCTGGGGTTGGTGTTACTTTGGATTCAGCTCCATGTCCCCGCAAAACACACAGACTCTGGAAACCCTTTATATGCCATATTAGAATGATAAGACTGAATTATACTGTTGGGACACATCCTGTGAGGAGATGCTGGTGTCATCAACTCCAACTACCTGTGTTTATGTTAATTGAATGAGCTTATGACATTGTCCTCTATACAATGTAGGAGACGGGACGACTCCTATTGGAGCTGCCGCTATTGTGACAAATGTCCTGTGATAATTAACTCAGTCTGGGCAATAGGTCATGTCTCAGTCACCTAGGCTGTATAAAGGATTAGTTAATTAGCTCATGTTAATTTTCTCCTGTATATAAGACTGTATTCTGGTTCTGAATAAAGTGAGTTCATGTTAGCAACAAGCAAGTGTCGCCTTGTTTTGTGCTCAGAGAGGTTGGGATATCTGTATACGGACTGGGAGGAAGTGGTATATGACGGAAGCACTCAAGCGGAGTGTGGGACGTTCCGTGACAGCATGTAAGTATACACCAGGTACTGTATGTTCTTACTCCCTCTAGTGGCGAAAACCAGGTAAGACATGCAACTACTCAAAAGCAGATAATTCATAATATGTATACTTTAGGATTGTCTTCACTTACCTTATCCCTGCCGCAGAACTGCTGATAACAGACAGATCCAACCTTCACCCATCACGGCAGGTAGCGTTGTGCCAACCTTCAGGGTTCTGGGTTCCTACTCACAGGATCCTCTTCCCTGGACTTGTAGAAGACTCTGCCAGAAAAACTTTTCACACAACTTAATTTGTGCACCAAAGCACTGGAGCCCAGTCCTCAAAGAGAGACATTACAGGCAAAACCTCATTTCTACACACGAGGGCCCGGGTACCATCCATCTTAGGCATATATATTGCCCGAGGTATGGATCCGGTTGTATAGCTCCTAGGCCCCCGCAGAAACCATCAAGCAGAGCTTTCTTCTTAGCACATCTTCTAGCGTGACCAACCACCTTAGACACTTGCAAAAAACTGAGGTACTCTCCATATGGGAGGGGTTATATAGGGGAGGAACTCGCCTTGTAATTAGGCTTGCCAGTGTCCATCTAACCCACTAAGTAATTATCAAGTCTCTGTGTCCCGTGATTTATGAACAAGAAATGTTTTTTTCTTAATTCTGCTTCGAGTGGAGATATCTAAAATGTGAGTTTATTTTATATTAAGGTAATAATATACAGTGGGTATAGAAAAGAATCACCCCCTTTTAAAATAATCACATTTTGTTGCTTTGCAGCCTGAAATGAAGACAGACACAGTTTTTTTTTATCCAGCTGTATTTGTGCAATTTCTAACATCCAAGTGAAAGATATATAACACCCACATGTTAGAAAAAAAAAATCAAAAATAGAATCACTGAGTTGGAAAAAGGATCACCTCCCTCCTAAAAATGACTTGTAAACACAATCAAGTGTAGCTAATCACCTTCTCAATGGCACACAAAACCATCTGACCTTCAACTGTGATCAGCTGTGGTCATTTTGATTAGCTCAGCATGAAAAGAGCTTTCCTGGAGCATTTCAGTCCCTTGTAGTGCAACTGAAGCAAACTATGGATGGCAAGGCACTGTTGAAAAATTATGGGATAAAGTTGTAGACAGGCACAAGTCAGGAGATGGACAAAAAAAATAAAACGCTTTATCAATGCCTAGAAGCACAGTGAACTCTATTTGATACAACACAGACCAGTGGCGGCCGGTCCATAAGGGGCGCAGGGGTGCCACCCCCCTTATCTTTATGCACTGGCCTCTAATCTCCATGTGGGGCACCGGACGCATAAAGTTCTACAAGGTTTTTCTTTTAGCACAGGATTACAGCCGGGGGCTCTAATTGGCTTCAAAAAGGGCTCAAGCCCACCTACTTGTGACATTAGCGAATGAACATTCCCTATTGTCTTCCTGCTTCTCCTCCTGGCCAATCAGGACAAGAAGCGGGTCCTCAGAACGGATTGGCCAGGAGGAGAAATGACTGGATTGAGAGGAGAAGCCAGGGAAGCCGCCCGCGACCTGGATTGGGTAAGTGGCGAGTGGGCGAGTGGAGCTGGCGAGCGAGCAGGGGTATGTGGAGGGTTTGTTTGCAGCAACCTCCCCCCCCCCCCCCAACAAAATAGAGCACCAGCTGCCACTGACACAGCCCCTCCCTGGATTAGGACATCGCTCCAAACTGGATGAAAGAGTCAGGAGGAAACTGGTTAGAGAGGCTACCAAGAGGCCTACAGCAACTCTGAAGCAATTGCAGGAATTTATGACAAAGAGTGGTCATGATGTGTGCATGTGACAACAATATCACAAATTCTCCACAAATGTGGCTTGTATGGGAGGGTTGCAAGAAAAAAAAACACTCAAGAAAAGACCACACGCAGTCACAACTGACCTATGACAAAACGCACCTTAAAGATTCTGAGGCCACATGGAAAAATGTGTTATGGTCAGACTAAAATTTAATTATGTGGCCTCCACACCAAACGATATTTCTGTTGGAAATCCAATACAGCTCACCAGTCAAATAACACCATTCCTATAGTAAAGCATGGAGGTGGTAATATCCTGTTATGGGGGTGTTTCTCTGCAGCAGGGCCTGGAGCACTTGTCAGGACAGAAGGAAAATGGATGGGGCAAAATACCATCAAATTCTTGAGGAAAATCTGCTGCCCTTCGCCAGAAAGTTGTCAATGGGAAGAAGGTTTACCTTCCAACATGACAATGACCCAAAGCACACAGAAAAGAATGACCACACAGTGGTTAAAGGAGAAAAAGGTGAATGTCCTTGCATGGCCTTGTCAGAGCCAAATCCTAAACTCCATCTGTGGAATGACTTAAAGACTGCAGTCCACAAACGGTCACCGTCAAATTTAACTGAACTTGAGCATTTCTGCAAAGAAGAGTGTGCAAATTTTGCACAGTCTAGATGTGCAAAGTTAGTAGAGACTTGTCCCAACAGACTAAAAGCTGTAATTAAAGTAAAAAGTGGTTCAACAAAATAGTGACAGGGTGTGATCCTTTTTCCAGCTCAGTGATTCTGTTTTTGATTTTTTCTTTTCTGACATGTTCGTGTTATATCTTATGCCGCGTACACACGATCGGACTTGGTCCGGCACACTTTCTGACGGACTTTGTCCGCCAGGTGCTCCGGACTTTAAAACGGACGGACTTGCCCACACACGACCGGACTTTCCGGCGGGCTAAATCCGCCCGTCTTTCCGACGGACTTTCGCCGGAGTTACAGCGGACTTTCAGAATGAACAGACTTGCCCACACATGGACAAGTCCGTTCATTTTGAACGTGACTCAGGTGCGACGGGACTAGAAAAGGAAGTCAATCTTGCCGCTTTTATCGGCGAGATTGACACCTTAAGAGCCCCGTCGCGGGTCATACCAGGCCCTTAGGTCTGGTATGGGTTATAAAGGGAACCCCCTACGCCGAAAAAAACAGCGTGGGGTCCCCCCTAAAATCCATACCAGACCCCGATCCAAGCACGCAGGCCGGTCAGGAAAGGAAGTGGGGACGAGCGAGTGCCCCCCCCTCCTGAACCGTACCAGGCCGCATGCCCTCAACATGGGGGGTGGGTGCTTTGGGGGAAGGGGGCCCTGTGGGGGCTAATAAATTATTTTAAAAACCTGTGTAGTGTGTTTTATTATTGACACTTTTTCCCTAGGTGAATGGGTAGGGGTACCATGTACCCCATACTCATTCACATAGGGTGGGGGGCCGGGATCTGGGGGCCCTCTTATTATAGGGGGCTCCTGGATTCCGGTAAGCCCCCCCGCCCGCAGACCGCGACAACCAACGGTCAGGGTTGTTGGGAAGAGGCCCTTGTCCTCATCAACATGGGGACAAGGTGCTTTGTTGAGGGCATGCGGCCTGGTACGGTTCAGGAGGGGGGGGGCACTCGCTCGTCCCCACCCTCCTTTCCTAACCGGCCAGGCTGCATGCTCGGATCGGGGTCTGGTATGGATTTTAGGGGGGACCCCACGCCGTTTTTTCAGCGTAGGGCTTCCCTTTAAATTCCTGGTATGCCCCGCGCTCGCCGCAATAGGAAAATTTGTTTTTCCTATTGCAGCGAGCACGAAATGCAATACCCTGCCCTTGCGTCATATCTGGTCCGTTGGACCAGCATACAGACGAGCGGGCTTTCCGTCGGACCAGCACACAGACGAGCGGACTTTCTGCCAGAAGTCCGACGGAAAGATTTAAAACACGTTTCAAATCTAGGTCCGGCGGGCTTTTGGGAAAAAGTCCGCCGGAAAAGTCCGCCGGAGCCTACACACGGTCGGATTGTTCGGCAGACTCTGGTCCGCCGGACCGAGTATGCCGGAAAGTCCGCTTGTGTGTACGCGGCATTACACTTTGATGTTATAAGTTGCACTAGTAAATACAGCTGGATAAAACAAAAACTGTGTCTGTCTTCATTTCAGGCTACAAAGCAACAAAATATGATTATTTTAAAGGGGGTGATTCTTTTCTATACCCATTGTATGAAGCAAGATCCCAGGCCTCCTTTAGTCTAATTTATTATTTATTTTTATTTATTTAAGGTACTTCTATAGTGCCGTCAATTTACGCAGCGCTTTACATATATATTGTACATTCACATCAGTCCTTGCCCTCAAGGAGCTTACAACCTAAGGTCCCTAACACACATTCATACATATTAGGGCCAATTTTAGACAGGATCTGATTAACCTACCAGCATGTCTTTAGAGTGTGGGAGGAAACACTTGCAGGCACAGGGAGAACATGCAAACTCCAGGCAGATGGTGTCGTGGTCAGGATTCGAACCAGTGACACTTTTTGCTGCTAGGTAAAAGTGCTAACCACTACACCACTGTGCTGCCCAATCTAAAGAGAACCTCCAGGGCCAAAAGCTGCTGACATCCTTCTGTGTAGATTGGGTTACAAGGCATAGTGGGTGTAATGCAAGATAGATTCATGGGCCCCAGACACTTTTTGAATGCAAAAAGATTTTATTTCTCTTGAACAGAACTGTGGGAGAGATGGCTCAGGGCTAGGGCACCCTTATGTAGTTTCAATGTTAATTGGCAGACTCCGAGACTTCTACAGGTAGACAACCATGCAGGGAAAGGCATCCAGCAAGACACCACATCTGCATGTGTAGGAATGCTGTCTACTATGGCAACAGTCTTAGAACAGTTCCTAACACAAGGTGTAACGAATTCCTTTACTTTTCTACAATCACGTCTTGCAGGTTCTCAACCCACTGAGCTCCCAGTCTCTCTCACTAGACTTGCTGATTCACTGCCACTGAATCCCATGAGCTCTTCCAATCTTCACTTTGGTATCTTCCTCAAGCGTCACCCCCCCCTTCTCTGCTGGGTCCCTAGCTTGGCACTCCAGATACTTCTCTTCTCAAGCTTCATCAAGCCAGGGCCTGCTCGGTCCCTGGCTTGACACACAAGGCTGCTCTGCAAGCGTCACCTCCGCTGGCTGGGTCCCTGACTTGACACCTGATGAAGTTTCCCAATTCTTCACCGTCCCCCGTTGGTGAGAATACTGCTCCGGTACTTGCTTCGGCTACTCACTGTGGTCCCTGGTAATAAGGTGATTGGTCCCTTAGTGGCGACAGCTTCCCCTCTACTTCCGACCACGGCAGATTCTCCGGCTGGCAGAACTGTCACTTCTGGATGGACTGCAAGCTGTAATCCCAACCCTACGCTGCTCTCTTGCTTCTGGATAGGCCCTCAGACAGCCTAACAGCCAGATGTGCCACTGCCCAGTATAGGCCCAAACTCTGGCCTAGCAACCCAGACATGACAACACACGTTCACTCAGACAGTCGTCCAGATGACAAAGAACGCCGATCACCTGATCTCACCTAAATAAATAGGCTCTCCCAGCAGGCAAAGGGACCCAAGAAAATCCCTGTCCATTGGCTAAAATACCCTATCTATTCCTAATCTGTCCTAGCAATGCCTTTGTCTTATCTAATGTCACCAGGTATCCCACCATCTAGTGACAGAAGTGAGAAGTACAGCAATTCCAGACTTATAGGGCGTACACACGGTCGGACTTTGTTCGGACATTCCGACAACAAAATCCTAGGATTTTTTCCGACGGATGTTGGCTCAAACTTGTTTTGCCTACACACGGTCGCACAAAGTTGTCGGAATTTCCGATCGCCAACCACGCGGTCACGTACACCATGTACGACGAGACTAGAAAAGTCCGGTTCAGAACCAAGCGCGGCACCCTTTGGGCTCCTTTTGCTAATCTCGTGTTAGTAAAAGTTTGGTGAGAGACGATTCGCGCTTTTTCAGACTTGTGGCTTTCAGATCGTTTTCTGCCGTTCAGTTTGTGCTTGTGGGTTTGTATCTGCTCTTCAGTGCGTGCAGTCAGTTCGTATCAGAGTTTTCTGTGTGATCTTGCCTGCTCGTTGCTGTTTTTCAGGTCGCTCTTCACAGGCCTTGCTGTTCCTCAGTGCGTTCTGTTACTTCGTTCTGAGCAGCCGACCGTTTTCTAGCCATGTTTCGTATGCGTACTCCTCGTAGAGTTCGTGCTGTGCGGGGGCTTGGTGTTGGGGTTGTGACCTTGACACAAGTCCAGTCCATGAACAGGGTGGGGAGGAGTTCATGGACCAAGAATTGGTTGCTTCAGCGTGACCAGTTCTCTCATATGCCTTTGCTCCGTGAGATCCGTGAGAATAATCCTGATGATTTCAGGAACTTTCTCAGGATGACGGACCCCGTGTTTCACCGTTTGTTGGCTTCGCTGACCCCCTATATTAGCAGGCAGGATACCTGCATGAGGCAAGCCATCACTCTGGAGCAAAGGTTGGTCGCTACCCTGCGGTATTTGGCCACAGGGAAAAGTCTGCAGGACTTGAAGTTCTCGACAGGCATCTCCCCCCCAGGCTCTGGGGATCATTATCCCAGAGACCTGTTCTGCCATCGTACAGGTCCTGCAGAAGGAGTATATGAAGGTAAGATTTTTATCCTTTTATATCACATTTTATTGTCTTTAATGTTTGATAATATATTGTATTTCTTTCCTCATTCCCTAATTACCATGCTTGTAATATGCTGTGAATGTCCCCTTTGTCCTCATGCATGCTGGATTTTTATGTAATTATTATTTAAGGTCCTTCTTACATATTTGCCCTTCAATAACCTCCCCAGCATGGTGTCTCCTGCCCTATATTCACCTCATGTAGTCACTTAACAATGTATTTTATCAGCTCCATAGTAGTGCTTTACCCCAAACAACCCCTAAAATGTTTGGTAATGTTATTTTTGATTTAAATTCAGGCAGAGTGCCAGAGGCTTTTTTTTGTGGTGTCCCCAAATAATTTTTAGTAACCCTCCCTCCCCCAACTGCTAAGTCAGCTGATCACAATTCTCTATCCTCAATCATCTATCTGCTGACTTTGCCAAACCCATACACACTATACCCATCTCTTTTGTGGTCAGATTTATGGATGAATTGCCCAAAGCATGTAGTGCAAGGGCCTGCCTGTATACTTTCCAATGGTACTGTTTAAAGTTTTTGTATCCTATTATTATCTTGATAGGTAATAGCAGAATGTCCAAATGTCCTCAAATGTGTACAGTGTGTATTTATATCTTTGTATTCAGACACTTCTTACCTGTCCAGTGGGCTGCCAATAGTGTAACTAAGGAGGGGCTGTTCAAAGTAATACCCATTATTTAGGCATTATCTCTCAATGAAGTGAAGAGGGTTACCTGTCCAAGATTTCCACACACCCCCTATAATGTTAGAAATGGCCCATGAGAGGGGGGGGGGGAGGGGGAATATTATAGGTGTACCTTATACTTTGGCCTTGTTAAATTCCCCTTAATAAATGCTATCTGGAGGTTGCCCCATAATGTTTGTGTCTAATCTGCTTGCCATGTTTCAGAGTAAAAATAGTAATGTTTATTGTTTTTTCCTCAACAGTTTCCTTCCACGCCACAGGAATGGCAGACTGTGGCCTCCCACTTTGCCCAGCGGTGGGACTTTCCTAACTGCGGAGGGGTAATTGATGGGAAACACGTCCACATCGTCCCACCACCCAACTCGGGGTCGTACTATTATAATTACAAGGGGTTTAATAGTATAGTGATGTTGGCGGTGGTGTCGGCTAATTACGACTTCTTGTATGTGGACGTGGGGAAGAATGGCCGGATGTCCGATGGTGGAGTCATCGCCCAGACGGAGTTCTACAGGCGTCTCCAGAATGGCAGCTTGGACTTGCCAGCTCCAGAGGACAATGTGGAAGGACTCCCATTTGTGTTCGTTGCTGATGAAGCATTTGCGCTGGGGGACCACCTGATGCGGCCATTCCCAATGAGGACCCTCACCCCGGAACAGAGGGTTTTTAATTACCGGCTGGCCAGAGCCCGAAGAGTGGTGGAGAACACATTTGGAATCCTGGCCAGTCGGTTCCGCCTATTTCTGACACCTATCCATATGGCGGAGTATAAACTGAACCATATAATACTTGCGTGCTGTGTTCTCCATAACTTTTTACGGAAACATTCGGCCAACTATGCTGGCTCAGTTGGGCCTGAGGCTGGAATCCTACATCAAACCACACTGACGGCGCTTGAAAGTGGCCGTCCTGGCTTGCCCTCCCTGAGTGCCCGTGATGTCCGGTTACGCTACCTGAAGTTCTTTGCGGGTAGGGGGGCTATCAATATGCCAGACAATATGTGAAGCCTTTTTCAAATAAAAAAAAAAAAAAATCTTTGTGGACATTTACTGCTTGTGTTTGTTTGAGCTGACCCTGACAGAAATGTGTGGAGTCCAGAAAATGTCGTGATTGTGTAACCTTATACAAAGCACTGTTGGCTGTTATTTACTAAATGCAAAAACACATTTCACTACAAGTGCACTTGCAAGTGCACTGAAACTGCACTTGTAGTGCAAAGTGGATTTGCCCTTAGGAAATAACCCCCATTTTCTCATAAAACAACAATTACATCACCCCAAAAGTGTTGTAGCGTTGAGACAATAATCCACACATTCTTGATTAACAATCTTTTTAATACCTGCATAATCACATGTGCATTTACCAAAGGTTTTGCTGACAAACCAACATGTTTGTTGTATAACAATTTTTGTGGTGGCATTATCCCAAATCAAAATGTCCATTTTATAGAAAACAGGCCTGTGTAAAACCAACAAGAAAGACACAAATCTTGATCTTACAAAGTTCACATTTGGTAGAACTTGAAGGCAATATCAGACATGAGTATTTAGGAACTGTGTTTG
Organism: Aquarana catesbeiana; assembly: GCF_042186555.1. Lineage (NCBI taxonomy): Eukaryota > Metazoa > Chordata > Amphibia > Anura > Ranidae > Aquarana > Aquarana catesbeiana. Next base: position 236,304,210 of record NC_133329.1, on the reverse strand, counting down.
ATATTGCGTTCAGATGGGGGGAAATCACCCCAGGAAAAGCCAAATTTGGAAGATGCACACAAATTTCCCAATGTCAACATGTGCGACCTGCCATCACAGGGGATCAAGGGACGTGTTTTGGGGGTGAAACCCCTTCCTCACCGCTACTTTATTATTGAGGAAGGGGTTGCACCCCCAAAACGCCTCCATTGATCTCCCGTGATGGCAGATAGCACATGTTGGCACACTGTGTGCATCCTCCAAATTTGGCTTTTCAGAAAAATCACAAAAACATTTAGCACATTGTAGCACACAAAAGAAGAAAGTGATTTGGAGGGGTTTTAAACTCGCCCCAAAACATCAATGATGTTTTTATATTTTGGAATAACATCATTGATGTTTTGCTTGATGATTTCCAATTGTAAATTACACCCCATGATCTCCCCGATCAGGATCTGGGCACTTTCGGATGTGAAAGGATCTGGATCCACAACATCACGATCACCTAAAAAGAGAGGAACCCCAAAATAAATTTGGTTTAAAAAAAATGCCGCCATCTATCTCTTATCTGAGCCTGTGGTTGCAGACACTCACCTGTTGTGGTGACTAGTTCCACCATGTCTTCCTCCTCCTGCTCAGCTTATGTTGGGGGGATTTCCCCTTCTTCCAGAGGGGGGGGCTCTGGTCTCCTCAGATGAGGGGTGTCCTCCGAGTCTTTTCTTCCCTATGTAAAACAAAAAAGGTATACTTAGCACACAGATATTTAATGTCAGAACTATAAAGATGAAACATTGCTTGGAAGTGGGGTACAATTGTCAATTTTAGCAGAGTTCCAAGATGTCGCTTTTTTAGTGTCCTTTGTCAAGCTGCAATACTTTACCTGTTTAGTACAAGCTTCACAGATGGAGATCCCCCTATAGTATACACTGGAGCACCTGTGTGGCCCCCCCCTAATAAAAATGGTGTTCTTGTGTACCACACTAGTGCTCCAGTGTCCAGATGTGAAAACAGCTGCTCAGTGTCCTCTCCTTACACAGAATCTAGTTTGCATTTCATTCTAGTAACAAAGCCATCTACACAACCCAATTCTTTGAAGACAAGTATAGGGCGTCAAAATGGTGGCCAAATGCATATGGGCTAAACAATGGTATTTTATATTTGGAACAAAAAATGTTTGATCCGAACGAATAATGTGCCCATGAACATGAAAGTTGCCATTTTAAACTGTACAACAGTTCCTAAAAGCACATGGAGCAGCACGAACGTAATAAACACAAAAAGAATAGGAACACAGCACAACTACTTACTTTTTTGCAGCACTCTCCGGATCTTTCTGTACTGCTCATGTTCTCGTAATTTCAAGTCTGACCACTGCTTCCTGAGCTGATCTTTCGATCGTCGTACCCCGAATTTCCGGTGCAGACTCCTGACCACTTTCGCCATGATCTTGGCCTTTCGAACATTAGGGTTGGGGTAAGGCCCATACTTTCCATCATAGTCAGCCTTCTTCAGGATGTCCACCATCTCCAACATCTCCCCAAAGGACATATTTGAGTCCTTAAATCTCCTTCTGGATCGGGACGTTTCAGGCTCCGGCCTTTCCTCCTCCTCCTCGTTGCTACAATTAGCACGCACCTGCTGTCTATCCGCCATGTGCTCTTCCCCCACTGCGCCGAACGAAAAGGGGCGGGGAATAGACTAGAAAGAACGTCAGGGGCGGGCGGAGTTATACGCATGCGCAGTGTGTATAAAGCGTAACACACGTGCGTCTTACGTACGATCTGTGAGCGGAGGAAGGAGCATCGGAGACACCGATCGTGATAACGAAGGTAAGATCTAAACTTGCGCCTATACTGCTTCGAAATGGAAGCCTATATTGTAACAAGATTAGGGGAGTTTTGCCTGACATTAGGGTTTGTCTTGTGTTGTGTCTTGCAGAGAAAATGGATGGGTTCAACGACCACAATTTCCTGCCCCTGTTCATAGACAAGTACAGGGAGCTGCCCTGTCTGTGGCAAGTGAGACACCCCCACTATAACCACAAACAGAAGAGGCAGGCAGCGCTGGAGAAACTGCTGGAGTTGGTGAAGCCGGTGGTCCCCACAGCAACCATCCCTTATTTAAAAGCTAAAATTGGTGGCCTGAGGAGCACTTATCTTAGGGAACGCAAGAAGGTCACAGATTCCCAGACGTCCGGAGCTGCAGTAGGTGACGTTTATGTCCCCAGGCTGTGGTACTATGAGAGACTGCGATTTCTGTCAGACCACACTGAAGTCAGGGAATCCCTCTCTACTCTTCCTTCCACTCTTCCTTCCACCCCAGCCGAGGCTTCCGATGTCCAACCTGGGCCTTCCAGCCAGGAAGAAGTGGAGGAGCCCAGCTGGAGCCAGGTATAGCATTCTTCTACAGATTTCAGGACAATAAATGAATGATGTTTACTAGATGTTATTATTGATCACTAATTGATGATTGAAAAAAGTGTTTTACATATCAATACACAGTAGTGGGCACCCAAAATTGGGACAAAAATGAAAAATGCTGGGCTCAGAAGGATAGTCTGTTATATTTGTTAACATTCAATTTGCAGCAGTCAGGAGGTGAAAATTGTGTGTGATTGATGAAAACAATACTAAAACTATGTCCCTTTTTCATACACAGGAAGACCTCAGCCAGGAGGAGGTTGTGGAATGTGGCAGTCAGGAGGAGGCGGGGATTAGTGGCAGCCAGGAGGAGGCGGGGATTAGTGGCAGCCAGGAGGAGGCGGGGCTAAGTGTCAGCCAAGAGAAGCCTGGGACCAGTCGCAGCCTGACTGAGTCTCAGGTCCCTCCCCTCCGCCTTCCATACAAAAGGGCCAGGAAGGCCACTCCGAGTCCCGTGCAGGATTCAGCGCTCAGGCTGATCCAGGAGGCTTCTGCGTCCCTACGAGCCTTCCCCAGTCCTGAAGAGGCCTTTACCTGCATGGCTGCCACCAAATTGCAGGGCATGCAGGAGGGTCAACGCAAGCTCTCTGAGGACCTGATTTATAAAGTCCTACGTAAGGGGTTGAGTGGGGAACTAACACCCAAGACGGATGTCATTGAGATCAATGATCCTCCTCCTCCTCCTCCTCCTGCTGCCACAACTCCACCACCACAGCCACAGCGTGGAAGGAAGCATGGAAAGAAGACCAAAGAGTGATGACCCTGGGTTCAGTCTGGTCTGACAGAAGATGCAGTCTCTCATATGACGACAGCCTGGGGACACAGATGTCATCTGCTGCTGTTCATGATCTCTGGGACTTCTGGACCACACTGCCCTCCCTTAGATAAGGACTCCTCAGGCCACCAATTTTGCTTTTAAATAGTTGATGTGTGCCCTGGGGGTCCAAGGCTTCACCCACTTCTGCAGTTTCTTCAGCTTTGCCTCCCTCTTTGTTTAGTTGTGAGCCCTTAATAAAATTTTTTGGGTAAATTATACTCTCCTGTGTGTGTTTTCATCCAAAAAGGACAGTTTGTTGGTGAGTATTCAGGTACATTTCTAAAGTACAATGTGAACTTAACAAGGGACAACAACACCAAACAATCTCCTACAGATTAAATATAACAACATATCAATGGTGTTGTGGGAACTTGTCACAAAAAGCACACACAAACATTTTCGGGAGTACAAATCAAAATCGCAAAAAAAAAAAAAATAGAAACACAAAAAAAGAATCTACATTAAAGCCAAAAAAAAAAAAAAAATATATACAAAAATATGTTGTCAGATGTGAGAAATCAAAATATATTGAGGGAATCCCGATAAATAGTAACGAAAGAAGTTTGTGAGAAGTGTGTGTGAATATGAGCAGCAAAACTACTTAATTCTTGTCACATTATAAAGAAGAAGAGAGTGCGCTGTATTAAACCATTTTGAACATTGCAGCGTGACGAAAGTGCTGTATCCATTGCGAACGCTAAGTTTACCAGAATGAGCTGTTCCGTCTCGGAATTTCTTCTGAGCATGCGTGGCACTTTGTGCGTCGGAACAGGCCACACACGGTCGGAATTGACGCGATCGGATTTTGTTGTCGGAAAATTTTATCTCCTGCTGTCCAACTTTGTGTGTCGGAAAATCCGATGGAAAATGTCCGATGGAGCCCACACACAGTCAGAATTTCCGACAACACGCTCCGATCGGACATTTTCCATCGGAAAATCCGACCGTGTGTACGGGGCATTAGAGTGAAATCAATTGATCCCTCACAATTGACCAAGGCAAATACACCTGGCAGGTAAATTTAGGAGCAACCCTGCCTAAACCTCAGGGTGCTACATGTACTATCTTTATACTATATTATATATATTTTAGGTTAGGATGTGTTGATACGATTCTTCAGAAAATGGTATTAAGACAATACATAACCAGTTATAACTAACTTTCATTGAGTAGCCATGACCATGATTTGCTAAGGGGCCCTACTTTTCATCATCATAACTGAGTAAGAGATATACAGTATAGCGGGGATCAGGGGGTGGGGGGAGGGGGGTAGAAGGGAGTAGCTAGTGGAGAAGCAGTGAGTACAAACCAGGGTTGCCAACCTTCTGCAACTTTGTTTTACTGACAGAACATGGAAAATTTACCGACAGAGCACATTTTTTACTGACAACCTGAAAAACTGACAACTCCTATTAAAAACTAAAACAATCGATATTTAACAACTTTAATACCAGGCACTTACACCCCCTTCCTGCCCAAGCTAATTTTCAGCTTTCAGCGCTGTCGCTGTTTAAATGACAATTGCGCGGTCATGCTACACTGTAACCAAACAGAATTTTTATCATTTTGTTGCCACAAATAGAGCTTTCTTTTGGTGGTATTTGATCACCTCTGCGTTTTTTTTTTTCCAAACAAATAAAAAAGACCTAAAATTTAGAAAAAAAAAAGCTTTTCTTTTGTTTCTAAATAAGTAAATTTTCTCCTTCACTGATGGGCACTGATAAGGCAGCACTGACGGGCACTGATAAGGCGGCACCCATGAGGTGGCACTGACGGACACTGACGATGGGTACTGATAGGTGGCACTGATGAGCACTGTTAGGCAGCACTGATGGGTGGCACTGATATGCAGCACTGATGGGCATTGATAGGCGGCACTGATGGGAACTCATGGGTGGCACTGGTGGGCAATGATAGGCAACACTGATGGGCACTGAAAGGCTGCACTGATGGGTACTTATGGGTGGCACTGATAGGTGGCACTGATAGGCGGCACTGGGCACTGATATGCGGCACTGATAGATGGCATTGATAGGCATCACTGATGGCACTGGCAGGCATTGGGGATGAGCACTGATTGGCAGCTGCCTGGACACTGATTGGCATTTCCCTGGTGGTCTAGGGTGGCATACCTGGTAGTCCAGTGTGGTGGACAAAACAATCAGCACAGACCCCCCCGTCAGGAGAGCAGCCAATCGGCTCTCCTCTACTCGCGTCTGTCGGACGTGTCTGCCAGAACGAGAGCCACGCCTCCCAGCCATCAGGCTGGAAGTGGTTAAACAATATAAACACAATCTGTAAAGTCTGACAATACCCATAACAGGTAATTGGCCTGGTTTACATTTAAATAGTGAACACAGCATGGCAAATGATCAGCCACTCCGCTGGGATACAGTTAAAAAACAAGTTCTGCTATGTATGCCATAGAGAGCAATGGACATGACCAGATTAGATGTGTCTAATAGTGGGAGTGGCTTAAAAGAGTGTGATTAAACAAAACCGCTTCTGACCCCCTACCTCTAAATGAACATAGCAGTACACATTGCCCATGGCCTTGATGCTTAGCTTCACAATGCAGCAATTTGAACTCGACATGTCGAGTTTCACTGACGGCCTCGCCTGTCAAACTTGCCAAATGAGCTGGAAAAAAAAAACATTCAGGAGGCAGCAGTATCACCTCCTGTACTAACAGTGGAAGGGTCTTAAAGGGGCAGTAAATACCAGAGTGCAGGGTTCAGGTGTGCACTACGTACAGAGTGCAGGGTTTAAAGGTGCACTATACAGTGTGCAGGGTTTAAGGGTGCACTACATAGTGTGCAGGGTTCAAGTGTGCACTACATACAGAGTGCAAGTTTCACGCTGAGTACAGAGTGCAGGGATCAGGCATGTGCTGCGTGCAAAGTACAGGGGTGCCCCTTTTTCTGCCAAATCGCCCCCTCCCCCAGTACAGTGCTCTACTCCTACCCCCAAATCCCCCTCCTTGACAGTACCTGATAGAGACCTGCGGCTGCAGAAGAGCAGGATAGGTTACTCAAGAGGAGAGTGTAGTGTAGCTGTGGGGCACGTGGGGCCTTGGACACAGGCTTCTGGAGCTGTTGCTGCCAGACAAGCACTGGGTTCCAACTACCTATCTATGCAGAGAGGTGGTAGGCGGAGCACAGTTGAGATCACTCTGCAGCCGAAATGAGAGCAGCAGGATCGGCAGATGTGGCCGCCTGCTTCTTCCAATGACAGCTCCAGCCTACTTCTATTTAAAAGTGTTCCAAACTGGCTCCAAACTCTGCATGGATAAGTGGTTGCTGGTGCTGAGATTGAGATTTTTACAAACTCTCAGTAAATTTACTGCCGGTTGGCAACCCTGGAGCAGACTGTTGTCATGGTGCTGGAACCAGTTTCCTGGAATGTTCACGATGTTCCTTGGATGTTGTCATTAGGCAAGCCGGAGGAAAGTTACCTGGAGACCTGGTATAATGGCCAATTTCTAACATGGCACGCAACATGCGAAAGATACGGGCACCCTCTGGCTCTAAAAGATTGACTTTTGCACATGGACATCACTGACTGGTCTTCAAATTCCTGCTCCCTGTTATCCTGTGTGTTTGAAACTTCTGAAATTTCCTCTTGTTGCTCTCCTGGCTCTGACCTCATCTTGCTCACGGATCTGCTCCTGTCTCCTGCTCTGTGTATGACCTTTACTTGTCTGACCACATCTCTGACCTTCTACCTGTTGACCACCGGCTCTCGACCTTGGCTACGGTCCCTGACTATGCTTCCTGTCTTATTCTGCCTGCTACGAGCCACCAAAGGTGTGTTTACCTACTGAGACCTAAATGCTGCACTTAACTGGTGTGACCAGCTGCTCTATTCACCCAGAGCCCATCTGCGTCACTTCTTCAGCACCTGATACTGGTGGCACAGCCAGCAATCCCTGCTTCTCTGGGCCTGATGATCGCTGTTCCCATCTTCAGGGACAGCATGCACTTAGCCACAAGGAGAGCCCTCTTAGCATTTTGGCCAGAGGCGGCCTGTCCATTAAGGGCACACAGATGCCGCCCCCATGTCCATCGCCGCCCCCCCATGCATGTATCCAGCCCCTTTCAGGAGGGGCTGTTTTTTTCAGAGTTTTTTTTTTCAGGGAGCTGTTTTTTTTGAAGCACCGATTAGAGCCAGAGGCAAAAGAAGACACTCCGAGCACTTTGGCAGCCACCACCAGAATGATCCCAGACCTTGTCAGTTCCCTCTCTTCGGGGAAAACCAAACTTGTTCTTTCTTCTCAGGACTTGATTGCTATCGCAAACTCATCTAGAGCTTTACCCATGGTAATTTCAGACATAACTAGTTCAGCAGAAAGATATCCAATACTTGCTGATCTCCATTCAATTTATTTTGTAAGCTGCCTTAGCAAAGGTTCTGGCAGTTGTCACCAACCAAATACAAGAGATTAAGCACAGATTTAGAAAAGAAAATATACAAGGTCACAGATACTTTGGAGGAAAATAAGGAGTTTGTAGAATGCAACCAGTAATGACCTGGAAGTAAAATTTGAACCTAAAAAAGTAAAGTCTGCTTAATACACCAAGACCCCTTCACAAATAGTGACATAAAAGTTTAAAAACAACCTGCAGGGGAAAAAAGTAAGTAAATAATACTTACCTTACACCCAGCTTCCACCATGGTGAAAACCAGGAGGAAGATAAGTATATTTACTTACCCTAGATGAGGGTGACATCGCAGTCCTATCTGAGTATTTCAAATCTTGCACAAAAAATGCAGCTGCACTGCGCTGGAGTGTCCTCTTGCAAGGTGTAGAGTACCCAGCATTCAATGAGATCACTAGGGTAGGATAAATGCATTAACCCCTGCAGTACAGAAACCAAGGGTAAAGTAGGAACATTTATTAACTTTTTTCTATTATTAAAATTTAATTTACTGTAACAAATATATTAGGGGGCTTGCTTATTAATACACTGTAATTTTTAGGAATAAAGTACCTGCTACGATAAATTATAAAGAATATTTAGATTTAGTGATTCAGAGATTAGTAAATGTTAGAAATATACTTGGCCTGCAGCCTTGTGTAATTATATGGTCATTGAACTTTAAATAACAATCTTATAATTTACATCAGATGTATATTATACCACATATAGTGATGAAAAGCCCACAAGAAACATGCATGATCCAATTTGGCAAGAAAATGAGTTAAAATCTGCGTCTGGTGTCTCCTTAACTCAGTGTTTCTCAATTCTAGTCCTCAAGGTGCACCAGCAGGTCATGTTTTCAGGATTTTCCTAAGGCTGAGATCGAATCGCCTGTGCAAAATAATGGGAAGCTTGAAAACATGACCTGTTGGTTCACCTTGAGGACTGGAATCGAGAAGCACTGCCTTGACTGTTTAAAACTAACTCAGCAAGAAATAGGAAAATATAACTGTTTTACAGATTCTTCCTTCTTTGGTCTGTTCTTTTTTTCTTTTTTTTTAATCTTAAATCCATGAAAGTTTTGCATTACAGATCTGCCTTAGGCCATGAAAAGCCTATTTGTAGACACACCTGTTGGAACAACAAGCAGAATTTGTCTATTGTTACAAACAGATTGGATGTCCTCATTACAAATATGTATTGTTAGAAATGTAAGGTTTATTGTAGGTAAAAGAAGAATGATGATGAAAAATGGTAACCATGGGAAGGGAAGCCCACGTAGTAGATAACATTTCTTAGGTAAAAGGAAACCTGCCATTCTGTAGGCTTACCAGACTTCAAAGAATTTTTAAAACTGTGGTGTTATTTATTGGGTACTACCTCTTTCAACCTGTTTTAAAGCATTGTGTCATTTGATATGTGTAGGTGAGTCCAGTGGTGAAATTAATTAGGTCTTGATTGTATTATTATTTTAGTGTAAATTATATCTTTAACCTTTTTAGGATACAAAGGCTATTTGAAGTGAAAAGGCTTTAAAGGAGAAGAACAGCTAAAGCTTGTTTGGCTGTACTTCTCCTGTGGATTACAAGAGTGCAGTTTGTTCTGCACTCCTCTAACCCATTTTCCACTGACAGCAGGCTGAAGCCCACTGTCAGCTGACATCATACAGACAATCCAGGCTGGGGAAAGATCACGACCATATGGTCCGGATCCACCCAGATGCCTGGACTGGCACCTGGCTCAGCCTCTCAGCAAGCCTCTGAGAGCCTGAGCCAGCCGCTCTCACCCTTTCCATAGCACAGAACTCCAGTGAGCACTAGGGTGGCAGAGCAGACAGACACTGAGCACTGAGAACCGAGTGATCAGTGGTGTTTGATCGCTTGGTTCTTAGTTTTAGAGCCAGCAGGGGGACAGATGTAGTATTGGACTAAAGCTAAGTATGTAAGGTAAGTATGATTTAAAAAAAAAAAATAAAAAAAAATTCTCTTTTAACCATTTCCAGACCGGCCCATAGCAGAGCTACTGCTACAGAGTGGCCCTCCTGTGCAGAATCGTGTGTGTATATATATATATATATATATATATATATATATATATGTGATTCTGCACTCCCACCTAGGGGGTGCGCACCACCGGAGGGCTGCTTCTTCTGTTATTACTCGCAGCATAACCTGATCTGCAGGTGCCGGGCAATGGATGTGTGCTGGCACCTACCGATCTTCGAGCAGAGACACAGAATTGAGCTCTGCCTATGTAAACAGTGCAGAGCTCCATTTTGACACAGGGGAATGAATAGCAGGGAAAGAAAATCCATCACTTCCCTTAGTAAAAGCAGCACATACAGTACACAAAAACACTGGCTAGGCACACAGTTAACCCTTTGATCGCCCTAGATGTTTAACCCCTTCCCAGCCAGTGTCATTAGTACACTGACAGTGCATATTTTTAGCACTGATCATTGTATTAGTGTCACTGATTCCCACATATTGTCAAAAGTGTCAGTGTAATATTGTGGTCCCGCTATAAGTCGCTGATTGCTGCCATTACTAGTAAGAAAAAAAAAATTCCAGTATATATACTATAGTTTGTAGACGCTATAACTTTGCACAAACTAATCAATATGAGCTTATTTGGATATTTTTTTCCAAAAATATGTAGCAGATTGGCCTAAATTTATGAAGAAATTCGATTTTTTTACATTTAAAAAAAAAACATTTATTGGATATATAGATGCAAAGGGATTTTGATTAGGGATTATAATGGTGCCCAAGTACATGAAAGATACAATTTTACTTAAAAAGTATACATTTTATTACATAGATATACGACAAGAACAAACAGAAGGTGCACAAAAAATGAGCAAAGTAGATATACAGACATTAATACTGGCCAAAGTATCCGTATGCATGGAATGGTCACTGATGCATGCAGGGCCGGATTTGCCACAAGGCCACCGAGGCCAGGCCTCGGGGCGGCAGTGGTGCAGGGGCGGCGCCGCTCCTGCGGTGACTTCGCGGCCGCCCCCCCCCTTCAGGCTGCCCGTTAAAGTCGATTAAGGGCACTGGTGCCCTTAGAAATGATGGCCGCGAGCCGCCCACTACTGCGCATGCGCCGTTCCAAAGCCGGCCGGGCTCGGGAAAGCTCGTATGCGCTCGGCTGGGCGGCACATGCGCAGTAGCGTGATTGCGCTGCCCGGCGCCATTTTTTAAAAGATCGACGAGTAATGTCAGCGGTGCGGCGGCGGGGGGAGAGAGATGACATCTCTCATTGCCCGCACCGCTGTTCCACCCTCCTCCATCTGGTGGCAGCCAGGCAGCATGGCAAGTGACATCAACATGTGGTGGCAGCGTGGCAAGTGACATCTCCATCTGGTGGCAGCGTGGCAAGTGACATCTCCATCTGGTGGCAGCGTGGCAAGTGACATCTCCATCTGGTGGCAGCGTGGCAAGTGACATCTCCATCTGGTGGCAGTGTGGCAAGTGACATCTCCATCTGGTGGCAGCGTGGCAAGTGACATCTCCATCTGGTGGCAGGCAGGCAGTGTGGCAAGTGACATCTCCATCTGGTGGCAGCGTGGCAAGTGACATCTCCATCTGGTGGCAGGCAGGCAGTGTGGCAAGTGACATCTCCATCTGGTGGCAGCGTGGCAAGTGACATCTCCATCTGGTGGCAGGCAGGCAGTGTGGCAAGTGACATCTCCATCTGGTGGCAGCGTGGCAAGTGACATCTCCATCTGGTGGCAGCGTGGCAAGTGACATCTCCATCTGGTGGCAGTGTGGCAAGTGACATCTCCATCTGGTGGCAGCGTGGCAAGTGACATCTCCATCTGGTGGCAGGCAGGCAGTGTGGCAAGAGACATCTCCATCTGGTGGCAGTGTGGCAAGTGACATCTCCATCTGGTGGCAGGCAGGCAGTGTGGCAAGTGACATCTCCATCTGGTGGCAGTGTGGCAAGTGACATCTCCATCTGGTGGCAGTGTGGCAAGTGACATCTCCATCTGGTGGCAGCGTGGCAAGTGACATCTCCATCTGGTGGCAGGCATAGTGGCAAGTGACACGCTCAGGGCTCCCGATGATTCTGCATTATGGTGAGTTGAACTATTTCATTTTACATTACAATGTAAAGATAGAAGTAATGTGTTTCAATCATCCTGACACCATAACAACCATGGTGCCGGGGATGATTAAAGCACTAACACCAGCCATTGCCCTGAAAAATTGCCCTGAAAAATTGCCCGCAAAAAATCCTTACCCCTCGCGCGCTTACCCTGAAGTATTTTTAGTCTGTACAATTAAAGTCAGTTATTTTCAGTGTTCTTGTGTATGGAGATATGTTTTTAACTGATCTACTGTAGAAGTCATCGATAAAGGACGAGAATGGTGGTGTGTGTGTGTGTGTGTGTGTGGGGGGCGGCATTGAAGGACCCGGCCTTGGGGCGGCAAAGGGAGTAAATCCGGGCCTGGATGCATGTCAAGTCCCTACATGTTTTGCCAAACAATGGCTTCTTCAGGGGGTTATATGGTCACCAGTGTTCAGCAATGGCTCAAAGAGACCCCTCACAAGGGGTATACACCTGGGCAGCCCAACAGCCGCAGCAATGGGGGGGTTCTGTGTAGCCACAGGGGGCATACAGGGGCCAGGATATACTCTGCTATGAAAAAATATGGGTACAGGGGCGACACAGAAACCAAAATGCAAAGGTGAAATTATGACTCCATCATATACAAACCACTACTATCGGTTTAGATGTCGCAATGGCCGCCCCTGGCATTGGATATGTTTCATAGCAGATAGTAAAAAATATATATATATTTTTTTTTTTAATTTGTCGTTCTTTTTTTTTTATAGCACAAAAAATAAAAAATGTAGTAGTGATCAAATACCACCAAAAGAAAGCTCTACTTGTGAGGAAAAAAATTACAAATGTTATTCGGGTACAGAGTTGCATTACCGCGCAATTGTCAGTTAAAGTAATGCAGTGCTGTATCGCACAAAATGGCCTGGTCATGAAGGGGGGTAAACCTTCCGGAGGCAGGGCCGGACTGGCCTACCGGGATACCAGGAAATTTCCTGGTGGGCCGCCCGCCCTGGGGCCACTTTGATCTGTGGCTGCAGGCTGCAGCGCTCCCGCCTCCTCCTCTTCTTTGTCACACACAGCGGGAGCGCTGTGTGTCACGGAGCTGGGTCTGTGTGTTGTCGGCGGCGCTGTTACAAGGTCCCGCCCCCCTAGACCAGCTGATGTGATAGTAGATTGAATCTGTGTTCCGCCTATCACACGAGCCGGTCTGGGGGTGCTGGGCCTTGTAACAGCGCCACCGACAACACACAGACCCAGCTCCGTGACACACAGCAGGAGATGTCCGCTGTGTATGTGATCAAAAGCAGGCTATGGCAAGTCTGCATTCATAGGCACAGCAAGGCCACATTGAGGCTGCGATTTTGGGCACAGTGAGGCTGCAATTTTGGGCCGTCAGGCTGCGATTATGGGCACATTGAGGCTGCATTGATATCACAGTGAGGCTGCGATTTTGGGCACAGTGAGGCTGTGATTATGGGCACAGTGTGGCTGCGATTTTGGGCACAGTGAGGCTGCGATTATGGGCACAGTGAGGCTGCATTGATGGGCACAGTGAGGCTGCGATTATGGGCACATTGAGGCTGCATTGATGGGCACAGTGAGGCTGTGATTTGGGGCAGTCAGGCTGCGATTATGGGCACATTGAGGCTGCATTGATGGGACAGTGAGGCTGCGAGTATGGGCACAGTGAGGCTGCGATTATGGGCATGGTGAGGCTGCGATTTTGGGCATGGTGAGGCTGTGATTATGGGCACGGTGAGGCTGAGTTTATGGGCACGGTGAGGCTGAGTTTATGGGCACGGTGAGGCTGAGTTTATGGGCACGGTGAGGCTGAGATTTTGGGCACAGTGAGGCTGCGATTATGGGCACAGTGAGGCTGCATTAATGGGCACAGTGAGGCTGCGATTATGGGCACATTGAGGCTGCAATAATGGGCACAGTGAGGCTGCGATTTTGGGCACAGTGAGGTTGCGATTATGGGCACATTGAGGCTGCATTGATGGGCACAGTGAGGCTGTGATTTTGGGCACAGTGAGACTGCGATTTTGGGCACAGTGAGGCTGCGATTATGGGCACAGTGAGGCTGCGATTATGGGTACATCAAGGCTTCATTGATGGGCACAGTGAGGCTGCGATTTTGGGCACAGTGAGGCTGCGATTATGGGCACATTGAGGCTGCAATTTTGGGCACAGTGAGGTTGCGATTATGGCCACATTGAGGCTGCATTGATGGGCACAGTGAGGCTGTGATTTTGGGCACAGTGAGACTGCAATTTTGGAAACAGTGAGGCTGCGATTATGGGCACAGTGAGGCTGCAATTATGGGCACATTGAGGCTGCATTGGTGGGCACAGTGAGGCTGCAATTTTGGGAAGTTAGGCTGCGATTATGGGCACATTGAGGTTGCATTGATGGCACAGTGAGGCTGCGATTATGGGCACAGTGAGGCTGCAATTTTGGCCACAGTGAGGCTGCAATTTTGGGCACAGTGAGGCTGCGATTATGGGCACATCGAGGCTTCATTGATGGGCACAGTGAGGCTGCGATTTTGGGCACAGTGAGGCTGCGATTTTGAACACAGTGAGGCTGCGATTATGGGCACAGTGAGGCTGCAGTGATGGGCACAGTGAGGCTGCAATTTTGGGCACAGTGAGGCTGCGATTATGAGCACAGTGAGGCTGCATTGATGGCCACGGTGAGGCTGTATTGATGGGCACATTGAGGCTGCAATTATGGGCAAAGTGAGGCTGCATTGATGGGCACAGTGAGGCTGCATTGATGGGCACAGTGAGGCCACATTAATGGGCACAGTGAGGCCGCATTGATGGGCACAGTGAGGCTGCATTGATGGGCACAGTGAGGCTGCATTGATGGGCACAGAGAGGCTGCATTGATGGGCACAGAGAGGCTGCAATTATGGGCACAGTGAGGCTGCGATTTTGGGCACAGTGAGGCCATCTCTGACCATCTCTTGTCTTATATCATGTCTGCAGTCTCTGAGGGAGTCTGGAAAGGAGTCAAGTGTGGGAGTACTACCAGGATGGGGGTCACGGGAGAAGTCAGATGTGTGTGGACTCTAGAAAGGAGACTATAGGATAAAATCAGAGCCACCAAGCTGGAGCTGACTGACTGAGCCCTGCATGGTGCACCTGAGAGGAGGTCAGTGACAGCGCCGTGATGTATGGGGGGCGTAAATACAATAATGTAAGGGGACACTGATATAAAGGTTTCCCCCTTATATCAGTAACCCCCCCTTACCTTAGTGGATTCTTTCTGTGGAAGGTGGTCTCTGGTCACCAGAGTCGCCCCCCCCCCCCCCCCACCCTCACATTCCCAGAGTTCCTGGGGTCCCCCTTGATGATTGACCACTGTTACCACTTTTAATTAAAAAAAATATATATATATATATATATATATATATATATATATATATATATATATATATCGGTATATATATACCGATTCGTTACGGAATGCCCCAGTTATTTCGGCCGTATCCATACCTATACCAGAGCTCGGTTCGTTGCCAGTCGCAAATGCGGCACAACCAATTCGAGCCTCGGTCAAGGTGAAAACATTTCTGTCATTTCGTTGTTTCATACTGCGCTCCAATTCGAATCCAGATGCATCAAACATGCACTGATTCGTCCCGGGGTGCACCAATGGTTTTTCGATTGCCTCATTTCAGTACATGCTCCAGAGCCCGCTTCGCGGTCGGTCGCAGTCACGGCACGACCGAGCCGGATCTCTGTCATGGCAAGAGATTTCACTAATTTCATAATCAAGGCAAACATTTCAAATCATTTCGTTGTCACTAAGATTGCAAATCACCATACAAGTCACTGCTTCAAGTTAGCCAGCAAACCCTTCACGAATTATCACCTTTCATTTTCCTCCAGGTCAGTCAAAGCTCAGTAGGTCCACCCTGCACCAGGTTGGACGATATCCCCCCAGGTAAAAAAAAAAAAAAAAAAGGGAGAAAACAAGTTGAGTAAGTATGGTTCAGGGAAACAAAACAAACTTGAAATTCATGTCACCCCCAATAGGTTACAGTCAACCAAAAAACACGATCTGAAGGACAGGATATCTTTACCAGATCAACCATGTCCCCAGGCCGGCAGCGAAGACCTCACGGCCCCCCTGTCACCTTCTCCGGTCTCAGAGAGCGGCAGCGTGCAGTCTCTCAGAGGATGGACTATCCCCAAATTGACGGCAGAGCTAAGACGCAGAGGCGTGCCCTTCCCCGCGACAGCCAGGAAAGGCGAGCTGTTCAAACTCCTCTTCCCTCCACCAGCTGCAGCAGGACCCAGTACCCAGCAGGCATCTCTCCAGTCGATATCCTCGGCCATCTCACAACTTCACACTATGGTGTCGTCCCTCTCTACCTCAGTCACGGACGTACAAACCAGAGTGGCACTCCTGGAGACTCGGCCGGCCGCGGCTATTCCCGACCCAACCGTAACCCAACCTTTAACACCCCTCCCTGCAGGTACCACAGGCTGGAGCCCCATTGTCTACCCCTCCCATTTGGTGCCAACCAGCATCAGGAAGGACATCTTGGACGGCAGGGAGGTCAACCTGGCCTCTCTCCTGATTTCTGTCCATGATCTGGCAGAAAATAAGGCCTATACCTGGGGTGACATATTGGTGGTCCTTAAAGCCAAAGACCCCAGACTGAATCGGAAATTATCTGTCCCAGAGTTCACCCTGGCCTTTGGCATGCTGAGAGATGTCCTGTGTTCAGCCGCTCCCAGCAGAAGGGAAGAGCTGGACTTATACCTCCATACTGTAGTAGACTTGGGCTACAAGTATGGAGGATTTTCTTTTTACAACTACCACTGTTCCTTTTCCGCAAAGGCGGCAGCCAGGCTCACACAATTCCAAACAACGACAAACTGGAGTCTCATGGACACAGAGCTGTTCTGCCGCCATTTTGCCGGCTTACGCTCACCCCTGTGTGCGATTTGCCAGTCCTCCACTCACACTGCCACCTGGTGCGCCAATGCGACAGTCAGACGTCCCTTCGAATTTCCCTCCACCTCTGGTGCACTTCAGGGTCAGTCGGCCCCTGAACAAACGCCTTAGGTGGACAAATTCGGACGCCCAGTCCGAACCGTGGGAGGGGCAGCCATCTGCAATAATTACAACTATGGGTCCTGCAACTTCAGTCAGTGCTGCCTACTCCACATCTGCACCTTATGCCAAAGAGCGCACCCAAGAAACTTGTGCGAAGTTAAACAACAAAAGAGGGCATGACTAAGCCGGATCAACGTCTGGTGGCTAGGACTCTACCTCACCTCACACCCCACCCCCTCCCTGGCCACCTATATTATCCAGGGGTTCACAGTAGGGTTTCACACTGGCCTCATTTCTTTACCCCACAGTACCTACGAATGTGGGAATCTTTGTTCAGCGGCCATTGACAAACAAGCCATAGATCGGCTCTTACAGGCAGAAGTAGACCGAGAGTTCGTTATAGGCCCCTTCACTCAGCCCCCTTTCAGCACTTGGAGAGTTAGCCCTATTGGGCTTGTCAAGGGCAAGTTCACAAATAAATTACGTTTGGTGTACGACCTGTCTGCGCCTCATTCTTCCCACATTCCCATTCTCAATTCTCTGATCCCCTCCGAAGAATTCTCCCTAAAATATTGCTCCGTGGACATGGCAATCCAAGCAGTCATCAATGCAGGTACAGGTGCCTGGCTCTCCAAAGCCGACATCTCGGATGCCTTCAAGCTCCTGCCTATCCACCCATCCCTTTGGTGCTGGCATGGCATCAAGTGGAAGGAGGCATACTATTTTGCCACAAAACTGACGTTTGGTTCGAAGAGTAGCCCTTGGCTCTTCGAAACATTCGCTCAGTCCCTCGCTTGGATACTCTTACTCAAGGCTCAGTGCCAAGAAGTCATCCATTACCTGGACGACTTCCTACTAATAGAACCACCCAGCAGGCCCCCAGGAGACCTCGACAAACTCAGAGTGGTATTCAGAAATCTCAATGTTCCCATCGCCGAGCACAAAGTCGACGGCCCAGCACACAACATCACATTTCTCGGGGTCAACTTAGACACCTGCACTATGCAGGCCAGTCTCCCCCTCGACAAACTAACCCGCATTAGGGCGGTCCTTCACAAATTCACCCACACCAAGGGGTGTACCAAGAAGCAGTTGCAATCTCTCCTGGGAATGCTTAATTTCGCCATGCGAGTTATTCCACAAGGCCGCACCTTCGTGTCACGTCTGCTGAGATTCTTGTCAGAAACACAAGACCCCGATCAGATCCTGCATCTAGACTCCGCAGCAATAGTGGACCTATCTATGTGGGAGGAATTCTTGTCCGCCTGGAACGGCATATCCCTATTTATACCCATGGTTTCGGCCCTTTCACCCCAGGTGGTGACAGACGCTGCAGCTTCCACAGGTTTCGCGGCAATTTTTGGCCACCAATGGTTTACAGGACCCTGGCCTCAACAGATACTGTTGATACTCGGCTTTACCCAAACATCTTCCCTCTTTAAACTCTATCCCATAGTGGCAGCTGCACAACTCTGGGGTCATCATTGGACAGGACAAACCGTGGTCTTCACCACCGCCAATCAGGCCACGGCAGACATCAACAAAGGCAGGTCCAAGTCCCTAGCAGTCATGTCCTTCCTGCGCAGATTGGTACAACTGTCTTTACAGCATCAGTTTAACATCCACTGTTCATTTATTCCAGGCAGATACAATTTAGCTGCTGACGCACTGTCACGTTTTAATTACACCTCCTTCTTCAAACAGGCTCCCGGAGCCGATCCAGTGTCGGCCCCTATCCCTGTCTGGTCACAACTGACCCTGGACTAGTTCAACATTTACAAGGAGCAACACAGCTCATCAATCACTCACTCTCCCATAACACACTCAAAGCCTACCAGACAGCTTGGAAGGCATTCAATAAATTCCTGACACCCTGCTGCAAAGAACCAACAGATGTCAAACAGATACTGGCCTTCATTTCGTACTGCCACACTCAGCTGGCCTTATCTTACAATACCATTCGGCTATACCTAGCCGGCATACAACATTTCTTGACTCTTGAAGACCCCGCAAAATCTTCACTGTTCTCATCACACGTGATACGAGCCATCCTAAGGGGCATTCAGAAACAACAACCAGTGATTAGCACCAAGCGCTTACCCATTACGGGGCCCATCTTCAGGGATATGTCGACCATCCTGGCGACTTCTCCATTCGGTCTTCTCCCCAGCACGGTCCTACAAGCAGCCATATATTTGGCTTACTACGGGTTCTTGCGACCTGGCGAGTTCACCTGTAACAACCCCGCAGACCAAGTACTATGCAGACGGCACTTGGTTCGCTACCAAGACCATTTCGTCCTTCACCTCGAGGTTTCTAAAACCCAGCAAACAGGCTCTGGAGTGGACATTCACCTCTACAAAACCAATAACAGCTGGTGCCCAGTCACCGTACTCAACCGTCTCCTGTCACTCCTGCCTGAACAACCGGACACCAGTCCTCTTCTACCATTCCCAGTTAAACCCTTAAGCGCCTGTCAGTTTGTGAAACACATAAGGATACTTCTCCGCAATCTTCACCTTAACCCAAGTCAGTACTCCGGACACTCCTTTCGTATCGGAGAAGCCTCCGCAGCATCCCGCCACGGGGTCCCAGA
The DNA here is from genome assembly GCF_042186555.1 of Aquarana catesbeiana. Classification (NCBI taxonomy): domain Eukaryota; kingdom Metazoa; phylum Chordata; class Amphibia; order Anura; family Ranidae; genus Aquarana; species Aquarana catesbeiana. The sequence continues at coordinate 236,284,823 of NC_133329.1, read as the reverse complement.
CCACGTCATCAAAAGACTAGGCAGGTGGAAATCAGCCTGCTTCGCCCGGTATATCCCCAATCCTCCAGTAGAGATGGCACAGGCATTTTCCAAATTGGCTCAATGAATAAACTGAAAACCAATAAAATATTATACCCCTACCTGAATGTTTTTGCCCCCTTATTTTGGCATACCGGCCATTAGACCAAGGCACACTTTCAGGTCCATTTCATATGGTAAGTCCACACTTCCAGGTCTATTTCCGATGGTAAGTCTTATGTTAACTATATGTTATCGGACATAGGGCTCCAACCATAAGTAGGAAGGCCAGTATGGTGGCCTGAATTTATGGGAGGAGCCCGGGGGGTACTTAAGCAGCCCGCTCACCTGTGGTGCTTGTCGGTTTCCTGTGCGCGATACCCACCCTCCCATCCCCATTTCACAGCATTTCTCAACTATTCATTTCTCTTTACAGAATAATCATTTCTTAAACCAGGGTATGCCCCCTTATTTTGGCATACCGGCCATTAGACCAAGGCACACTTTCAGGTCCATTTCATATGGTAAGTCCACACTTCCAGGTCTATTTCCGATGGTAAGTCTTATGTTAACTATAAATGTTATCTATGTCCATATCGGACATAGGGCTCCAACCATAAATATATATATATATATATATATATATATATATATATATATATATATATATATGAGAGAGAGATATCTATATATATATATATATATATATATATATATATATATATATCCCTAGCCGTATGTGCTTTCATATGTGTCTATCTATATATAATACACTCTTCAAATGTGCTTTAAAATGCATAGTTTTCCCTTTCATGAACAAGAAAATAATGACGTTATGATTTTGGGCTGGTATAATAATGCTATGGGGCTGGTATGACAGGGGCTGGTTTATATTCCCAGTCCAGCCCTGTCCAGAGGTCAAGTGGTTAACCCACAGACATTTCAGTTTGATGGTAAATATAACCCAAACAAACGCATACATTTATCAATTATTTTAAGGGCCAACTACAGGCTCCCCAATAAAAGTACAGAAGAAATAGAAATCATTGAAAATGATGTAGAAATGATTGCTTTTATATCCCTACATTGTACTAATAAATCCAACCTCAATATTCAAACTTTACTATGAGTTCTATGCATGAAGGTAAAAAACCTTCTGTGTGCAGCAGCGCCCCCAGCCCCCCTCTAAAACGTACCTGAGCCCCATCTCACTCCAGCAACGTACACGAGAGCCTCAACTCTCCCAAGTCTCTTCCTCCTCACTGGCTGACACAGGAGCGGGAGCCATTGGCTCCTGCTACGGTCAATCACAGACAGTGAGCCAAGGAACAGAGAGTGAAGGCCGGGCTAAGCCGCACTCGATGTGTGAATGGACACACAGAGCAGCAGCTTGGGTGCTACCATAGCAAGCTGCTTGGCAGTAGGGAGGAGCCAGGACCACTGGCAGGAGACCCGAAAAGAGGAGGATTGGAGCTGCTCTGTGCAAAACCAATGCACAGAGCAGGTAAGTATAACATGTTTATTATGTAATAAAAAGAAAACCTTTAATATCACTTTAACTAAAACATAGCTACATTAATTGCTGTATTTATATCTGCACTACGTTAAAATGTATTAAATATTATTTGAAGTGTATTTTAAATACACTCTTTGGTCTTTGGTAATTGCATAGTTAAATATAAACTATATGGTATTCAGATTAGTAGGCAGGCAAAAAAGTAGATAAACTGTAATGAGATGACAGTCCCCTTTTTTGAGTTGCCCTGCCCATGGGTTGCTTGAGGGGCCTTCTGTCCATCATCATTAGCTGTGTAATAGATCATTAGTCATACAGGGTGGAGTAGAAGGAAGTAGCCAGTAAGGTAGCAGTGAGCGCAGAACATGGCAATAGTCCTGAGCCCGTTTTCCAATACCCTGTACACACGATAGGATTTTCCGACAACAAAACCATGGATTTTTTTCCGACGTATGTTGGCTCAAACTTGTCTTGCATACACACGGTCACACAAATGTTGTCGGAAATTCCGACTGTCAAGAATGCGGTGATGTACAACACGTACGACGAGAGGAGAAAAATTAACTTCAATAGCTAGTGCGGCTCTTCTGCTTGATTCTGAGCATGCGTGGAATTTTGTGCGTTGGAATTGTGTACACACTATCGGAATTTCCGACAACGGATTTTGTTGTCGGAAAATTTGAGATCCAGATCTCAAATTTTGTTTGTCGGATATTCTGACGGAAAATGTCCGATGGAGCCTACACACGGTCGGAATTTCCGACAACAAGCTCCCATCGTGTGTACAGGGCAATAGGAAGGCTGTCCTTCACTGAAATCACAATGTAGTGATGTTATAAAATACCTCTCTCTACACGAAAAGCAGAAGACCACCCTTTAATGGAAATGGAAAGTTATGTTATTTCTACCAAACAAGATATACCTGCATATACCTGCAGCAGCTTAAAAAAGCCTGCAGATACGGTTGAATTCTAGGCCATCCTGACAGGAAAAGCTCCATTGCTTTCAGGTAGTGTCAGAGCTTGCTGCTAAGCACCGATCCTCATATTCCTGTTCACAGGCTGAGATGTGCAGAAAACCGAATAAAGTAATGCAAATCCAATAACTGTCCAAAAAGGGTATAATGACTCCCTCAAGCCTCTTTTACACAGGTGGCTGGGGGTTGGGCCACAGTTTTATCGCTACCCAACCGCCCATTTAACGTCTAAAATACAGCCAGAGGGAGCTGTACACATGCCACGACCACAACACTTTGTGTCATGGTAGCAGAAATGTAAACAAGGCATATCGAGTTGAGAGGTGGCACCAGCCATTTAAGTCAATGGTGCCACGCCAAAAGTGCAAGCTAAGCACTTGGCTCGTGGTTGTGACACATTGGTCTCAATGTAAATTGCCTTCCTCAAAAAAAAGAAAACCGAAATCCAGGAGGTGGCAGGAAGGCCTGACAAGCAGCTGCTTAGCTGCACTCTGAAAAACGATCCACTGGTCAGGGATCTGTTCAGCAGCTGCTAATTCCCATTCAGCAAGTGCTAATTCTAATGCGAATGTGCAGAGTCACAAGCATAGAATCCGAAGATGAGCAAGGATACGTATTGGCGCATATGTGCGAGCACGTGCGTGTACACGTTAGCGTGCGCACGCATCCACAGATTCTGGCGCCCAGCAGCCTATTTAAACTGAGTCTGCCTGCCTTCAGTGCTGGATTGTCTTCAGCTTTGTTTCCTGTGTCCCTGATTCTAATCTATGTCTGCTAACCTTGTTCCTGACCCGGCTATGTCTGACACTTCTCTCGGATCACCCCTGCCTGCTACATCTGTTTCTTGCTTATGTTACCAACCTCGGCTCCGTCTCCTGATTTGGTACCCCACCGCCAGCTGGTTACCGACTTCTGCCTGTTCCTGACCCTGATTCTGCACCTGTCTGCCTGGCTCCCGCTAAACAAGACTTGTGGCCAGACTCCACACCACAACTGGAAGGACACCTGTGTCTTCAAGCTACAGCTCACTCCTACAGCAGCCAGGCAACTGCACCCTTCCACTGCCCTAGCAGTCCCTGTCTCCACTACCAGGGATGCTTGGATGGGAATTGTGCAAGAGGCCACCCTCGTCATCTCGGTCTCCACAGTCAGGTACATGACACCACTGCAGGCCAGAGCATTAACTAGTGTGAACCTAGCCGTAAGACTATAGGGACGGTTTGGAGAAGGAACAAAAAGAAAAAATGGCAGCTGCTTGATCAATTTAAAACTTACAGTGCCTTGAAAAAGTATTGATACCCCTTGAAATTTTCTACATTTTGTCATGTTACAACCAAAAACGTAAATTTATTTTATTGGGATTTTATGTGATAGACCATCACAAAGTGGCACATAATTGTGAAGTGGAAGGAAAATGGTTTTCCAATTTTTTTACAAATAAATATGTAAAAAGTGTGGCGTGCATTTGTATTCAACCTCCTTTACTCTGATACCCCTAACCAAAACCTAGTGGAACCAATTGCCTTCAGAAGTCACCTAATTAGTAAATTGAGTCCACCTGTGTGTACTTTAATTTCAGTATAAATACAGCTGTTCATGAATATATTGTTGTTCAAAGCACACAAGCGTACCTGAGGGTTACGAAACAATTGCTGCAGATTTTAGAGAATATTCCGAAAGAAGAAGGACCATGGATTATGGCCACTGCAGATGTTTCCTCCTTATACACAATAATACCCCACCATCTTGCATGCAAAGCTGCTAAATGGGGTTTGAGGAAACATACCTAGCTACCTTGTATGCAGAGAAAGTTCTTAATTAAATGCATTGATTTTAGCTTAAAGAATAATTATTTCTGGTACAATAAGAGTTACTATCACCAACAAAGGGGAGTAGCAATGGGAGCTAAATTTGCCCCAAGTATAGCTAGATTATTTATGGCCCAGTGGGAGGAAGAAAACGTTTTTTCAAACACACCTGGTGAATTGGTGACCTATAAAAGATACATTGATGACATTTTTATCCTATGGAAAGGAGACGCAGATCAGCTCACTCATTTCCTTGTAAGGCTCAATACGAATAATAGAAATATAGAATTGTCCTGGGACATTAGTGAGAACAAAGTAACGTTTCTGGATTTGGAAATTTTACAAGAGAATTCCACACTTAGGTCTCAGACGCATTTCAAAAACGTCGACAGAAATAGCTACCTCCCCATAGAGAGTTGTCACCATAGGAATTGGCTTTTTAATGTTCCAAAGGGCCAATTTGTACGGCTAAGACGGAACTGTACGGACCTAAATACCTTCCTCGATCAGGCAGAGAAGGTAGCACTTAGATTTACCACAAAAGGCTACGATCGCCAGTTTATTGAAAAGAAAGTAGAAGAGGTGACTGTAATGAACCGGAATGCATTAATCGAAGACACGACTAAGCAGAAACAGCCATTGGTGGGAGCACCTCTAATCCTAGATTTTAGCGCACAGCACAGTCTCTACCCCCGAATCCCAGATTTATATATAAAAGTGCGCCAACTATCCAAGATAAAGTGGTGAAGAATGCAATCGATCCACCCAAGAGGACCTACACTTTTTTTACTGGAAAAGGTTTTTACCCATGTAAGAGATGCTTTGCATGCCTAAGAACGAGACAGCCAAATGAAAAGAAATTTCAATTCACATCTACCAGTACGGGAGACACATACGAGGTAAAAAATTTCATCTGCTGTAATACAGAAGGGGCTGTATATGCCCTCGTGTGCAGCTGTAGTCTCCAATACATTGGCCGCACAAAAAGGCCCTTTTAAGGTACGGATTAAAGTGCATGTCCAGAACATCATTAATGGATATGATAAACACAGCGTCTCAACTGCTATACCACAACAAGGATCCCACCCACCTTAAATTTTGGGGAATAGAACCTTACATTAGACACTGGAGGGGGGGACATAAGGTTAGGTCTCTTAGTCAGGCAGAATCAAAATGGATATTTATATTAGATACATTTGTGCCTAGAGGCCTAAATATTGAATTCAACCTCAACCGTTTCCTTAGTGATTTCTGATATTCTTACTCGATTAGTATCATATCCATAGTATATCTAAGGCCCCCCCCTTCCTTCCTTATTTGACTAGGGAGGTTCCATAGTGCCTCATTATGGTATCTTTTAGGCTTTTTAACATGCCTTTCATGTTTTTTAGTGTTCCTCAGTATTTTATCGTTTTAGATCACTTTATATGCTCCTATCCACATTTAGTTTTATATAGTAGTTTCATAGTGTCCCACTCTATTCGCTTATTTACTGTAGTATATTCTGCCCCTGCCGTTATTCCCTGTACCTATTGTACTTTATATTTCTCTTAGAGTAGGTGTGATGTATTCCCAATTATTTTAACATTTGTATGTACTATCACCTTGGCTTACTGGTATTAGCTCCGGATAGATTGCTTATATTCCTATGAACATCTGTTAAAATGTCTGTTTTGCGTCTATACCTAAATTTGCGATGTATGCTGATATCAGTGCCAAGGCTTATCCCATCTGGTCAATATTTTTAATTTCCCAATGTTTTTTAACTTTCCAATTTATTTTTTCCGTTTATTATGAATAAAAATATTTTTTTTTTAAAGTTTTTTTAATGCCGCACGGGGATGATTTATGCTTGAGCTCTCACCAGGAGCTCACGATCAAACTTCCCCTCAGCTGTCGGGCTACTGGTAGATTAATGCTTGGGTCCTACTGATTTGAGGCTATCTTGTAGCGTATGGTAATAGGTGCCGTTTGCAATTCTACCTGCATTAACGCCAGTGTATAGATAACCAAGAAAATGGCTGCCCCCATTACCCTTCGGGAAAATGGCCGCTATGGCTTTTCCCCATTGAACTACAAGAAAATGGCTGCTTCGCACCAATTTGGCTATAGCTATTTAAAGACAACAGTTAGTGTACCCTAGTATCCCCTGATGAAGTCACAAGGTGTTTTCCGTCATGCGTAGGGACGGGACAGGCACTTTCCACTGATTGATGTGCACGAGCTCGCTGCTCGTTTGGTGTTTTGTCATCTCGGCTCTGTTTTTATGTGAGTACCTGCTGTTTAAATAAACTTCGTTTATGGTTATACAATACTACACTATGTGGCACCCCCTTCTTTCTATCTATGTCCCCCGCATTTACAGAGGGACTAAGGTGTTTGGAGAACAGGATCCGGGTCCAAGAACAATATGAGAAGGAGTCAGTACCAGTATTGCTGTTAACCCTGGAAACCTCAGTATGTTGAGGTAAGGGGCCATTACTTATCAGTGTAGGATTTCTATCACGAAAAGGAGTCACTACTTTCTTCCTGGTCTAAGCACTTCACGGGTTCCATCTACCTTACAGAATGCTCTGTGGATGAATACCTTCCTATGTTTTAATTCACCAGATGTTACATTGCCACATTATGGACTGATTTGAAAGCTTTGTCACTGTTTTTATTGCACCTGGCACTTTATTCATGTATTTGCTGCTGTTTCCATTTACTAAATGCAGATAGATTTGTAGGGCTGTCACAGAATTGATTTTTCCCTCTAGGGATAGTCGTGCCACGTATATACCCACCCATACTGTTATCTATAGCACTTTTTATTTTATCATTTTTTTGGATTAGCGCAGCACCACACTTTATTTTGATTTTAGCTTTTTTATTGCACCTGGCACTTTATTCATGTATTTGCTGCTGTTTCCATTTACTAAATGCAGATAGATTTGTAGGGCTGTCACAGAATTGATTTTTTGCACAGGACACTTTGCTATCACATTGCGTTTCTATGCATTTTTTTTACACGCATTGCATTGTATTGTTGGCACTGTATTTTTTCTGCACTCTTCACAATCTGTTTTTTGGTTTTATTATGCACCTATACTTTTAGTGTATTTTTAATGTGATTTATGGGTATGCAACTTTACTGCACGCCGCACTTTACTTTTGTACTTAATCATGATATTTTACCATGTTAGTTCCAGTTAATTATAAGTAGTATACTCAATTTCCCTCTAGGGATAGTCGTGCCACGTATATACCCACCCATACTGTTATTTATAGCACTTTTTATTTTATCATTTTTTTGGATTAGCGCAGCACCACACTTTATTTTGATTTTAGCTGTTCTTGAAGCCCTCAGAGGTTTGTTAGAGAACCTTAGTGAACGAACAGCATCATGAAGGTCAAGGAACACACCAGGCAGACCAGGGATAAAGTTGTGGAGAAGTTTAAAGCAGGGTTAGGTTATAAAAAACATATCTCAAGCTTTGAACATCTCACGGAGCACTGTTCAATCCATCATCCGAAAATCTAAAGAGTATGGCACAATGCAAATCTACCAAGACATGGCCGTCCCCCTAAACTGACAGGCCGGGCAAGGAGAGCATTAATCAGAGAAGCAGCCAAGAGGCCAATGGTAACTCTGGAGGAGCTGCCGAGATCCACAGCTCAGGAGGCAGAATCTGTCCACAGGACAACTATTATGCCCTGTACACACGGTCGGACTTTCCGACGGAATATGTGCGATCGGAGCTTGTTGTCAGAAATTCCGACCGTGTGTGGGCTCCATCTGACTTTTTCCATCGGAATTTCCGACACACAAAGTTTGAGAGCAGGCTATAAAATTTTCCGACAACAAAATCCGTTCGCGTAAATTCCGACCGTGGGTGGACAATTCTGCTCGGTCTGGTAAAATTAGTGTTCGTAATGGCTATAGCACTTTCGTCACGCTGCAATGTTTTAAATTGTCTAATGCAGCGCACTCTCTTCTTCTTTATAATGCTAGAAGAATTAAGTTGTTTTGCTTCTCATATTCACACAGACTTCTCACAAACTTCTTTCTTTATTATTTCTTGTGATTTCATGAATATATTTTTATTTGTCACATCTACCGGAAAAAAAAATTATTTTTTAGATTTATTTATTTTGTATTATTTGTTGTTTTTTTTTTTAAATCCAGATCTCCTGTTTTTTTTTTGTTTTGTTTTTTGGTGATCTCCAGAATTGTTTTGGGTGTGTCAAGTTACCACAACACCATTATTATCTTGTCTTTTTTAATCTCAAGGAGGTTGGTTGTTGTTGGTGTAAATCACACACAATTTTCATTCTTGTCCCAATTATTTTTGCTCACTACTGTCTATTGATATGTAAACACCTTTATTAAATCAGCAATTAGTGATCAATAATAACATCTAGGAAACATTTATGTTTTGCCAAGAAATCTGTAGAACAATGCTATACCTGACTCCAGCTGGGCTCCTCCACTTCTTCCTGGCTGGAAGTCCCATGTTGGACATCGGAAGCCTCAGCTGGGGTGGAAGATAGGGTGGAAGGAAGAGTGGAAGAAAGGGTTAAGAGGGATTCCCTGACTTCAGTCTGGTTTGACAGAAATCACAGTCTCTCATAGTACCACAGCCTGGCTACATAAATGTCATCTGCTGCAGCTTCTGATCTCTGGGAATCCTGGACCTTCTTGCGCTCCCTAAGATATGTGCTCCTCAGGCCACCAATTTTGGCTTTTAAATAGGGGATGGTTGCCGTGGGGACCACCGGCTTCACCAACTCCAGCAATTTCTCCAGCGCTGCCTGACACTTTTGTTTATGATTATAAAACGGTGTTTGACCTGCCACAGACAGGGCAGCTCCCTGTATTTGTCTATGAACAGGGGGGAGGAAGTTGTGATCATTGAAGCCACCCATTTTCTCTGCAAGACACAACACAAGACAAACCCTAATGTCAGACTAAACTCTCCGAATCTCGTCCCAACATGGGCCTCAATCTATAAGCAGTATAGGCCCAAGTTAAAATGGTACCTTCGTTATCACGATCGGCGCTTCCGATACTCCTTCCTCCGCTCACAGATCGTACGTACGACGCACGCGTGTTACGCTTTATATACACTGCGCATGCGTGAAACTCCGCCCGCCCCTGACGTTCTTTCTAGTCTATTCCCTGCCCCTTCTCTTTCGCCACAGTGGGGGAGAGCACATGGCAGAGAGACAACAGGTGCATGATAATTCCAGCAACGAGGAGGAGGAGGAAAGCCCAGAGCCAGAAATGTCAGGATTCCACAGGTGATTTAAGGCTTCAAATATGGCCTTTGTTGAGATGGTGGAGATGGTGGACATATTGAAAAGGGCCAACTATGATGGGAAGTATGGACCTTACCCCAGCCCAAATGTGAGAAAGGCCAAGATCATGGCTAAATTTGTGAAGAGTCTGCGCCGGAATTTTGGGGTACGACGATCCAAGGATTAACTGAGGAAACGGTGGTCGGACCTCAAATTAAGGGAGCACTATCAGTATAGCAGGATCAAGAGAGTGCTGCAAAAAAATAAGTAGTTGTCCTGTGTTCCTACTCTTTATTTTTATTACGTTCGTGCTGCTCCATGTGCTTTTCTTTACTGTTGTACAGTTTAAAATGGCAACTTTCATGTTCATGTTCACATTAATCGTTTGTAGGAAACATTGTTCGTTCGGCCACTAAAATACGATGTTTTGGCCAGATGCAGTTCAATACTATTTTTCTGGCCTACTTCGATTAAAAAAAGTTTGTTGTCTAGATGGGTTTGTAACTAGAATAAAATGCAAACTAGATTCTGTGTAAGGAGAGGACACTCAGCAGCTGTTTACACATCTGGACTAGGGATGAGCCGAACACCCCCCGGTTCGGTTCACAGAAGAACTTGCGAACAGGCAAAAATTTGTTCGAAAACGCAAACACCGTTAAAGTCTATAGGACACGAACATGAATAATCAAAAGTGCTAATTTTAAAGGCTTATATGCAAGTAAAAAGTGTTTGGGGACCTGGGTCCTGCCCCAGGGCACATCAATGCAAAAAGAATTTTTAAAAAAATGGCCGTTTTTTAATAATGCTTAAAGTGAAACAATAAAAGTGTAATATTCCTTAAAATGTCGTACCTGTGGGGTGTCTATTGTATGCCTGTAAAGGGGCGTAAGTTTCCCGTGCTTAGAACAGTCTGACAGCAAAATTACCTTTCAAAGGAAAAAAAAGTCATTTAAAACTAATCACGGATATTAATGAATTGTCGGTCCGACAATACACATAAAAGTTCATTGATAAAAACTGCATTGGATTTCCCCACAGGGGAACTCTGACCCAAAACGAAAAAAATGCGTGTGGGTCCCCCTAAATTCCATACCAGGCCCTTCAGGTCTGGTATGGATATTAAGGGGAACCCCGCACTAAAATAAAAAAAAAAAATGGAGTGGGGTCCCCTCAAAAATTTATACCAGACCCTTATCCGTGCACGCAACCTGGCAGGCGGCAGGAAAAGAGGGGGGACGAGAGATCTCCCCCCCTCCTGAACTGTACCAGGCCACATGCCCTCAACATTGGGAGGGTGCTTTGAGGTAGCCCCCCAAAGCACCTTGTCCCCATGTTGATGGGGAGAAGGGCCTCATCCCCACAGCCCTTGGCCAGTGGTTGTGGGGGTCTGCGGATGGGGGGCTTATCGGAATCTGGAAGCCCCTTTAACAAGGGGACCCCCAGATCCCGCCCCCCCATGTTAATTGGTAATGGGGTACAAATGTACCCCTACCATTTCATAAAACGTTTAAAAAACACAAGAGACGGTTTTTGACAAGTCCTTTATTAATTTCTTCCATCTTCATTCTTCTGGTGTTCTTTCGGTGTTTTTGTTCTTCCTCCATCTTCTTCTTCATCTTCCTCTTCTCCATCTTCTTCTTCTTCCACTCTTCTTGTCCCGTATCTTCCTCTGACAACACGGGGAAAGCCACAGGGAAGTCCCGTGAATTCCCCGTGCGTCAGCGGAGGGTGGGGTCACCGGGTGGCTCCACCCTCCGTTATATAAGAAGTGTCAAAAGAAGCCAAGCGTTACAGGGCTGAAGACTCCCACTGAGGCGGATCGTGTGGACAGAGCAGAGAAGAAGCCTGAAGGAAGATGCGGGACTAGAAGAGCGGAGGAAGAAGACGATGGAGAAGAAGAAGATGGAGGAAGAAGAAGAACACCGAAAGAACACCAGAAGAAAGAAGATGGAAGAAGAAGTCGAAAGAAGAAGAAATTAATAAAGGACTTGTCAAAAACCGTCTCTTGTGTTTTTTAAACCTTTTGACACTTTTTTTGTGAAATGGTAGGGGTACATTCGTACCCCATTACCAATTCACATGGGGGGGGCAGGATCTGGGGGTCCCCTTGGTAAAGGGGGCTTCCAGATTCCGATAAGCCACCTGCCCGCAGACCCCCACAACCACCGGCCAAGGGTTGTGGAGATGAGGCCCTTCTACCCAACAACATGGGGACAAGGCGCTTTCGGGGGCTACCTCAAAGAACCCTCCCAATGTTGAGGGTATGTGGCCTGGTACGGTTCAGGAGGGGGGGCGCTCTCTCGTCCCCCGCTCTTTTCCTGCGGCCTGCCAGGTTGCGTGCTCGGATAAGGGTCTGGTATGGATTTTTGGGGGAATCCCACGCCATTTTTTTTTAAATTTTGGCGAGGGGTTCCCCTTAAAAGTGGTGAAAAATGTAGCGCATAACAATTATACACAAATATCATGATAAATGTGCAGAAAAAATATATAAATAATTGAATAAACTCAAAAGTCCATAAAAAAAATTACTCATCAACAAAATAGATGTTGATAACAATGGGAAAGATCCTGCCAGCCACACAAAACTTAATAAAACACTACTCAGCTGCGTGCGTTAAACACGTCTCATACGCGGGCAAATGACAAATGTAAAAAACATTACGCTGCGCTAGAGTGTGTTAGACATGCTACTAAATAATAGAATTATAGAACAACTGCGTCTAAATAAACGCATGTGGATGAGGGAAACAAAATACCTCTACAAGGTAAGCGGACCTAATAATAGATGAATCCTAATAAATATGTATACAAATGTGAAATATGACAAATGCATATAAATGTATCAAAGTGATAAATGCAAATTCAAATGTGAAATATGACAGATAAACGCATCGAAGTGCACAAGTACCAATAAGCATAACTGAATCACTGCATTACTAGAAAGTGCAATGAATAAATGAATATAAACGCATCAAAATGCAAATGTGTCAATATGCATAACTAAATGACAATATTACTCAAATGTGCAAAATATAAACACATAAAGTGCAAATGTGCAAATAAACATACTTATTACAATATAAATATATATATGAGCAAGTAAAAAGTGCTAAGTGCAAAAAACAAAACAAAAAGTAATTTGGTGTCACACAGTTCATGTGTAAAAAAGTCCTCAATGGAACCAAAAAATATAATTCACTATTAAGTCCTACAAAGGGTATAAAGGTGCCTAAACGTGATGTCCACTGGTGATACAATCAAACTTGCTACTAACTCTCAAAGTGCCACAGACCATGCAATGGTGCGATTCGGTGACCCCAAAGGTAATGCGCTCACCTCAGAGCGTGTGACCAAGTCGCTAGACAAAATCAAACCATGCTTGTGAACCACTCCGGGTTCTAAATAGATCACAGGATCCCAGGCTCCAATGCAGTAAAGAGTATGTAGATGGAAATAAAAAACTACATAATATAATACCGTTTTAACATTTATTTAAAGATATATATATACTCTACCCAAAAGGGGTACTCACAATATATAGGTGCGACAGTGCACCGCTCTAAACATGGCAAGTATGATACTTTTCGTGAGGGTATGGTGTGCATCTCCTCCAATAGGCTGCTCAGCTGTCTCTCGCTCCATCCTGGCCCCTCCCCTACGTGTGTTCGACACAGGGATCATGTGCCATCATCAGGGAGATACTGATTGGACGGCCGATCTATCGTTTTAAATACAATCCCTACGACCATTTTGCTGTGGTCCGCAGACATTCTACTGTTAGGCTACAAGATATAATATGAGCTAAGTAAAACTCAGGCACAGCTGATAACCAACTGATCTCAATGTATTAATAAGTAATCACAATGTAATGAGCGCTAATCGCCAGTATTCGTTAGAGAAAAAGATCATCAATATAAAGTTGCAATGCTATTGTCCAGGTCAGAGGTTGACGGAAATCACACCATACCAACTCATATCAGATACAAAACCAATCACCTAGATGAATAATATCACGGAGAATATACTGAAATAAGTCGTTAAATAAATAAATATAAATCTAGAATAGTATTCCAAAATACATGAATAAAAAACAGTATGTGATTATAATTAGTCACTAACTAAACGTCTTGCGATGCCCCATAACGCACCGCCCAGGGGAACGTTTAAAAATGCTCAATCTTTATTCACATTAAGATATGTGTACTAAATAATGTTAAAAAAAAGGGGGTAAAGCCACCTTTACAAATAACTAACTAAACAACCCACATAAAATCATATAAAATTAAATTAAAATTAATATAAATATAAATAATACAGTTAAGCATATATACACACATATATATATATTATACACACATGCTAAACTGTATCACACCCATACAGCATATATGGTAAAAAAGACATGGGCACATAATACACGTAGGGCCTACTCAAGCGTCACACGGCTGAAGACTCCCACTGAGGCGGATCATGCAGACGGAGCAGAGAAGAAGAAGCCTGGAGGAAGATGCGGGACGAGAAGAGCGGAGGAAGTAGAAGATGGAGAAGAAGAAGATAAAGAAGAAGATGGAGGAAGAAGCAGAACACCAAAAGAACACCAGAAGAAAGAAGATGGAAGAAGAAGCCGAAAGAAGAAGAAATTAATAAAGGACTTGTCAAAAACCGACTCTTGTGTTTTTTAAACTTTTTGACACTTTTTTTGTGAAATGGTAGGGGTACATTTGTACCCCATTACCAATTCACACGGGGGGGCCAGGATCTGGGGTCCCCTTGTTAAAGGGTGCTTCCAGATTCCGATAAACCCCCTGCCTGCAGACCCCCACAACCACCAGCCAAGGGTTGTGGGGATGAGGCCCTTCTCCCCATCAACATGGGGACAAGGTGCTTTCGGGGGCTACCTCAAAGCACCCTCCCAATGTTGAGGGCATGTGGCCTGGTACGGTTCAGGAGGGGGGGCGCTCTCTCGTTCCCCCCCTTTTCCTGCGGCCTGCCAGGTTGCGTGCTCGGATAAGGGTCTGGTATGGATTTTTAGGGGGACTCCATGCCATTTTTTTTTTCATTTTGGCGAGGGGTTCCCCTTAAAAGTGGTGAAAAATGTAGCGCATAACAATTATACACAAATATTGTGATAAATGTCCAGAAAAAATATATAAATAATTGAATAAACTAAAAAGTCCATATAAAATAATTGTCGATCAACAAAATAGATGTTGAACAACAAAATAAGCCTATATCATAAATAAGTAAATGTCCAACTGTGTGAGCAAAATAATCAAACACTGGATAGTGTAGATCCCAGAGCGGTGGAAATGGGTATACAGCTCCGTCCGTGGAAACAACATCAAGGGGGAATCGTCAACAACTGAATATCAAGTAAATGCTCTTACCAGATCAGGTGGACTCAAACGTCAGCGACATAGAGTCATCAAGGCAGTATGCCACACAGGGCAGGTGACTTCCAAATCGACCGCCTATCCAAGAAACGTCAAGGTTAGATCTTTGATGGTGGGTATACCAGGGCAGAGTACCCACTCGCATGAGGATAATATGTGGAGAATATGTTCTCCACATATTATCCTCATGCGAGTGGGTACTCTGCCCTGGTATACCCACAGTGTGTCAACATGTGCTATCTGCCATCACAGGAGATCATTGTACGCGTTTTGTGGGTGCAACCCCTTCTTCGATAATAAAGTAGCTGAGAGGAAGGGGTTGCACCCACAAAACACGACCATTGATCCACCATGATGGCAGCTAGCACATATTGACATTAGGCAATTTGTGTGCATCTTTAAAATTTGGCTTTTACAGGGGTGACATCACCCCATCTGCTGAACGCAATATCAAACACAGTTTGTACATACTCATGTCTGATTTTGCCTTCATTTTATAAAAGTTGAACTTTGTAAGTTCCAGAGTTGTATATTGTTTTATGGGTTTAAATATGCTTGTTTAACCTATAAAAGGCCATTTATCATTAATGTGACCTAAAAAAATGTTATACAACAAACATGTTGGTTTGTTCAAAAACCCTTTTATAAACGCACATGTGATTGTGCTTTGATTAAAAAGTATGATAATCAACAATGTGTGGCTTCTTCTTTCAATGCTCAAAAGCATTTTTTGGAGTAAAATTGGTGTTTTCAGTGGCAATGGGGGTTATTTACTAAAGGCAAATCCACTTTGCACTACAAGTGCAGTTTCAGTGCAGTCTCAAGTGCGCTTGTAGTGCAAAGTGTATTTTCCTTTAGTAAATAACACCAACAGTGCTTTCTAATTTTACACAATCACGCCATTTTCATGACTCCCCAAATTTCGGTCATGGTGCTGAAAATTAATAATATTTTTGTCAGTAATGCATTACATACATTAACAACAAAAACAAGATGTGTGTGTGTAGCAGACCCACAACATAATAATAATAGTTAGCCGAAGAAGAGATTGTCACCTCATGTGTCAAAGAAATTTCGTTTGCACTGTTGAATAAAAAGACCAAAAAAAATAACGTATAAAAGATAACCGAGGAGACACCTAAAAGAAAGCCAAGCAATAAATCAAAGCAAATATTTGTTCAGTTTCAAATATATTTTTAGTTAAAAAATGTCTCAAACATTGTCTGGCATATCGATGGCCCCCCTACCCGCAAAGTATTCCAGGTATCTTAAACGGATCTCGCGGGCACTCTGGGGGGGCAAGCCAGGATGGCCAGTTTCCAGCACCGTCAGGGTTGGTTCATTCTGAATTCTGGCCTCAGGCCCAACTGAGGCAGCATAATTCAAAGAATTTCTCCTTAAAAAGTTGTGGAGAACACAGCAAGACAGGATGATGTGATTGAGTTTATATTCCGCCATGTGTATCGGTGTAAGAAATAGGCAGAACCGGCTGACCATTGTTCCAAACGTGTTCTCCACCACTCTTCTAGCTCTGGCCAGCCGGTAATTAAAAACCCTCTGGTCCGGGGTGAGGGTCCTCATAGGGAATGGCCGCATAAGATGGTCCCCAGTGCAAACACTTCATCTGCAACGAAGACGATTGGGAGTCCTTCCGCATTGTCTTTTGGAGGTGGCAAGCCCAAGCTGCCATTCTGGAGACGCCTGTAGAACTCGGTCTGGGTGATGACTCCACCATCCGACATCCGGCCATTCTTCCCCACGTCCACATACAGGAACTCGTAAGTAGCTGACACCACCGCCAACATCACAATACTATTGAACCCCTTGTAATTATAATAGTATGACCCCGAGTTGGGGGGTGGGACGATGTGGACGTGTTTCCCATCAATTGCCCCTACGCAGTTGGGAAAGTCCCACCACTGGGCAAAGTGGGAGGCCACAGTCTGCGTGGAAGGAAACTGTGGAACCAAACCAGAAATAAAAATGAGTCATTTTGCACATAAACATTGAAAGCAGATTAGACACAAACATTCTTGGCCAACATCAGTATAACATTTATTTTAGGGAGTATTTAAAGACAAAAATATAAGGTCCACCTATCAGATTCCTCACCCCCTCTGATGGCTCATTGTAAAAATGTTAGGGGGGGGATGTTTTGAACAGGTAACCCTCTCCACTTCATTGAGAGATGAATGTCTAAATAATGTGTATTACTTTGGCCAGCCCCTCCTTACTTACACTATTGGCAGCCCACTGGACAGGTAAGAAGTGGCATAATACAAAAATATGAATACACACTGACAAATTGGAGCACAATTTTAACATTCTGCAATTACCTATCAAGATAATAATAGGATACAAAAACTTTAAACAGTACCATTTGAAAGCATTCAGGCAGGCCCTTGCACTACATGCTTTGGGGAATTCATCCATAAATATGAACACAAAAGAGGTAGGTATAGTGTGTATGGGTTTGGCAAAGTCAGCAGATAGAGGATTGGTATCGATTGACTTAGCGGTTGGGGGAGGGAGGGTTTCAAATGAGTTTGGGACCCAAAAAATATGCCTCTGGCACTCAGAATTTAAGGACACAAATAACATTTGTACACATTTTAGGTGGTGTTTAGGGTAAAGCACTACAATAGAGCTGACAAAATACATTGTTAAGCGACTAGGCGAGGTGGATATAGGCCCAGGAGAGCATGCTGGGGATGTAAGTGAAGGCAAATATGCATGAAAGACAAAAAAAACCTTTAAACATTCCAGCATGCATGAGGACAAAGGGGACATTCACAGCATATTATAATCATGGTAATTAGGGAAGGATGAAAGAAATACAATACATTATCAAACATTAAATACAAAAAAATGTGATGTTAAAGGATAAATATTACCTTAATATGGTCCTTCTGCAGGACCTGTATGATGGCAGAACAGGTCTCTGGGATAATGATCCCCAGAGCCTGGGGGGAGATGCCTGTCGGGAACTTGAGGTCCTGCAGGCTTCTCCCTGTCGCCAAGTACCGCAACATGGCGACTAGCCTCTGCTCCGGAGTGATGGCTTGCCGCATGCAGGTATCCTGCCTGCTGATATAAGGGGTCAGCAAAGCCAACAAATGGTGAAAAACGGAGTCCATCATCCTGAGAAAGTTCCTGAAATCATCAGTATTATTCTCACGGATCTCACAGGGCAAAGGCATCTCTCTCACCAAACTTTTACTAACACGAGATTAGCAAAAGGAGCCCAAAGGGTGGCGCGCTTGGTATTGAACTGCCCTTTTATAGTCTCATTGTACGTGGTGTACATCACCGAGTTCTTGATGTTCGGAAATTCCGACAATTTTGTGCGACCGTGTGTATGCAAGACAAGTTTGAGCCAACATCCGTTGGAAAAAATCTAATGGATTTTGTTGTCGGAATGTCCGATCAATGTCCGATTGTGTCTACAGGGCATTAGTCATGCACTCCTCAAATCTAGCCCTTATAGAAGGAAAAGAAAAGAAGTCCCGTTTGCAGTTTGCAAAAAGCCATGTGGGGGGACACAGCAAACGTGGAAGAAGGTGCTCTGGTCAACTGAGACCAAAATTGAACTTTGTGGTGGAAAACTAACACTGCACATCACCTTGAACACACCACCCCCACCATGAAACATGGTGGTGGCAGCATCATGTTGTGGGGATGCTTTTCTTTAGCAGGGACAAGGAAGCTGGTCAGAGTTGATGGGCAGATGAATGGAGCCAAATACAGGGCAATCTTAAAAGAAAAACCTTTTTAGAGTCTGCAAAAGACTTGAGACTAGGGCAGAGGTTTACCTTCCAGCAAGACAGCAACCCTAAATATACAGCCAGAGCTACAATGGAATTGTTTAGATCAAAGCATATTCATGTGTTAGAATGGCCCAGTCAAAGTCCAGACCTAAATCCAATTGAGAATCTGTGGCAAGACTTGAAAATTGCTGTTCACAGATGCTCTCCATCCAATCTGACAGAGCTTAAACTATTTTTGCAAAGAATAATGGGCAAAAATGTCACTCTCTAGATGTGCAAAGCTGGTAGAGACATACCCAAAATGACTTGCAGCTGTAATTGCAGCAAAAGGTGGTTCTCCAAAGTATAAACGCTGAACACAAATGCACGTCACACTTTGTACGCCACACTTTTCACATATTTATTTGTAAAAAATGTTAAAAACTATTTATCATTTTTCTTCCACTTCACAATTATGTGCCACTTTGTGTTGGTCTATCACATAAAATCCCAATAAAATACATTTACGTTTTTGATTGTAACATTTCATGCAAAATTTCAAGGGGTATGAATACTTTTTCAAGGCACTGTACATGTACGATACACAGTACGAGGGGAATTCACCAAGTGCACAACTACATAAGTAAACAAATTTCAAAGCACGCCCTTTACCACTCAGCAGAGGGGAGCTACAACAAATGGAAGCGTGAACTTTCAGAATATTCCACAAATATGCAGCCTTATAGCATGCAGTACATGCCCAAAATACCTAATGCCCTGCACACACGACCGGTTTTGCCATTGGAATAAACTCCTGAAGGTTTTTACGATGGAGTTCCGACGGAATTCCGCTCAAGCTGTCTTGCATACACACGGTCACACCAAATTCCGACCGTCCAGAACGCGGTGGCTACAACACATATGACGGGACGAGAAAAAGGAAGTTCACTAGCCAGTAGCCAATAGCTTCCATCTCGTACTTGCTTCAGAGCATGCGTCGTTTTTGGTGCGTCGGAACAGCATACAGACGAGCGTTTTTCCGATAATAATTTGTTCCGTCAGAAAAATATAGAACATGTTCTCTATCTAAGTCCGTCTGAATTTTCCGACGGACTTTCAACAGAGTTACGACGGACTTTCGAACGACCGGACATGCCCACACACCAATGAACTAAAGTGCGTTTGAAAGTCCGTTGGTTTTAACGTGATAACGTACGAAGAGACTAGAATAAGAAAGTTCATAGCCAGTAGCCAATAGCTGCCCTTGCATCCTTTTTTGTCCATCGGACTAGCATACAGATGAACTGATTTTTCGACCAGACTCAAGTCCGTCGGAAAGATTTGAAACATCCAAATCTAAAGTTTGTCTGATTTGCAACAGAAAAAGTCCACTGAAGGTCCGATGAAGCCCACACATGGTCGGATTGTCCGACGGATTTGTTCAGTCGGACCAGTCTGGTCGAAAAGTCCGGTTGTGTGTACACGCCATTAGGAGTCCTTGGGGTTAAAAGGCAGCCTGCTGACACTTGATGTAAAGGGGGACTCTAATGGTGACACCTGATGTGAAGGGGGACTCTGATGGTAACACCTGATGTGAAAGGGGACTCTGATGGTGACACCTGATGTGAAGGGGAACTCTGGTGGTGACATCTGATGTGAAGGGGGACTCTGATGGTGACACCTGATGTAAAGGGGGATTCTGATGGTGAAACCTGATGTAAAGGAGGACTCTGATGGGGACATCTGATGTAAATGGGGACTCTTATGAGGACACCTGATGTAAAGGGGGACTCTGATGAGGATAACTGATTTATAGGGGGATGCTGATGGGGACACCTGATGTAAAGGGGGCACCTGTTGTAAAGGAGGACTCTGATGAGGACACCTGATGTATAGAGGGATGCTGATGAGGACACCTGTTGTAAAGGGGGACTCTGATTGGGACACCTGATGTAAAAGGGGGCTCTGATGAGGACACCTTATGTTAAGTGGTTTTATTTTATTTTACTTGAAATGTGGATGTGATTGGCCTAGTGTGATGGGCACAGTGATAATGCATATGATGGACACAGTGAGGCTGCAATTGATGGGCACAGTGAGGCTGCATTTGTTGGTCACAGTTTTATCTAGCAGTAATGATACATAATCACCTGATAAATGGCTATTTACAGTCCTGCATTATTAACAGTTTAATTTTTCAGTTTGTTTGGGCCCCCCCCGAAAAAAAAGATTTAAGCACCAGCCGCCACTGCATTTTACTCATACTTTCTTATAGGGAAATTGCCTGTGTGCCTGTTTTCTAGTATAGCTTAAGCTCCCACCCTCTGTTCAAGGCTGTCCATACCCTTCTTGTTTTAGTCAGGTTGGATCTGAGGAAGAGCACAACTGTGTACTATCACACATAGTAAAACGCTTATCCTGGAACTTCCTCCAATATATTGGTCGTCTCTGTGGCTGAAGATTGGTTGAGTCTTATAGGAAACAGCTGTCCTGACATGTTGTCCTTAAAGGGGTTGTAAACCCTTGTTTTATTTTTTATAAAAATAACAAACATCCCTATATTTACCTGCTCCGTGGAATCATTTTGCACAGAGCAGCCTTTATCCTCTTCTTCTGGGGTGCCCTGTTGACGCTCCAGGCTCCTGCTCTTCATCAGGTAACCCCTCGCACCCATGCTTGCTCCCGAGTCCTGCTGCTGCGTCTGTTGAGAGCAGCGGGAGCCAATGGCTCCTTCTGCTATCAATCTGTCCAATGAGGAAAGAGACAGCGGCTGGAGCCACTGCGCTCGTGCACATCGCTGGATCGGATCAGGCTTGGGTAAGAAAAAGGGGTCTGGGGGGAGCTGCAGCACAGAAGGTTTTTCACTTTCATGCATAGAATGCATGAAGGTGAAAAACCTTGAGGCTTTACAACTACTTTAAAAAGACCCGTTTTGCCATATACTTGAAAGCCGCTCTTTATCTGTTATACTAAGCATGGGGACACAGACTGCCTTTAAAAAACAAAAAAATAAAAAATAAATAAATAAAAGCGTTAATTCTGCACCACTCTATCCAAAAACAAAAGGAGTTTGGCTTTAAGTTTACCGACAAACTCACATTTAGTTTTAACTCTTTTTATCTATATTCCATTATAACCTTTAGATTACAAAGGTTTCACCCTCTGTAAATAAAATAAACTTTACAATAGAATATATATTTTAACCCCAATGTATCTGTATTGTATAATAACCTTTATAAGAGAATACACTGTATATACCTTAACCCATTATCTGTATTTTATAATACCCTTTACAATAGACTATATTGCACAAGAGTAGGGTATACTGTATATTACATTAAAAAAGACTCTTGATAACTAATTAACTGATGTAAAGTATTTAAAGTATACTGTAGTTTAGCAGTTCAACATTTTCGCTTCAGTGAAACACATGATGACAACACAATCCAGCATATAAAACAAAATTCTTTATTGTGCTAAAACAGGGTACATATAGACATCGTTTACTGTAAGTCGGCCATACATGCATCAAACTTTGCTGGTTCAGCCGAATGTGTGGATGAGGGAAACGGTTCATTTTTTTTCATTCTACCCACTGGGGAAAAAAAAAAGAATCATGTATGACCGCACGTTAGTCTTTAATGTGTTTCACTTGGAATAGTACTTTCTTGTGGAATGAATCCCTCTGTCATCCATTGTTCTATTTAGACATATCTCCAGTGGCAAGCTTGCTGGCAAATGTACTCCAACCTGGAGCTGTAGTTGCTGTTTGTACTATAAGCTCAAAATGTCCGATATTGTTCTTTGAATTTGCAATGCTTAACAAACTGTTAAAAGGATGTACCGGTAAGTACAATTTTCCACATACAGTATGTGAACAAAGTAAGAGCGCTACCTCTTGCTAAACTAATACATCAATACCACAAAACAAAATATCAATTTTGCCATTAACCATAAAGATCAATAATAATTGTAGCGATACCCCCGTAGGAGCTGCTGAAGTTAGTTCAGTCCGTTACTCTGCCTCTCAACCCCAATAACAGTCTCAGCCCCCTCTGGCACACCTGGCAATAGTGCAAGTGCAATGAGCAATGAGAAACACACACGTTATGATAAAACAATGGAATTGTCTTTCAATATTTTTGTGGAAGAATAACAGACAGTAACAATATTTGAGTAATCAACATAGAGAGCAATAACTGAGATTAAGCGCAATATAGCTCCCAAGCTGCTTTCAGAGGATTCCAAACACTAGAATGTCCCCAAGAGCAAAGGCACACTTAAATGGAAAATAAAACACAATAGGGCACTTCAAATTAGATTGGTTACCTTTACTCTATGAGTCCAGGAAGGAGGAGAGCAGAAGAATGACTCCCTTTGTGTCAGGCTTCTCTCTACTGTCCCCTGACACCAAAGGCCCAACTTTACACACCTATTCAAGTCAGCAAGTGATGGCTTAATTTTATAGATAAACTGTCCCACACACCCAATGTATATACAGAGCCCTGTATATGTGTGTGCGGATCCGTATGGCCCTAACAGCTTCAGTCCTTTTTGAAGCAAAGATAAGCTTTGGTGTCTTCAGCTAGCCACTTTCTTGGTACACTTTAACTCCTGGGTAGCAGGGAAAACAGTGGCGTCACTAGGGTTGGTGTCACCCGGTGCCGAAAAAATTGGTGTCACCCCCTCCTCCACCAACTACCTCAGTACAGACCCCCCCTCTACTAACTACAGACCCCACTCCATCAATATAGCCCCCCTCCCTCAGTACAGACCCCCTTCCATCAATATAGACCCCCCACTAAGTACAGACTCCCCTCCCTCAGTACAGACCCCCCTCCATCAGTACAGATATAGCCCCCATCCCTCAGTGCAGACCCCTTTTCTTCAGTATAGACCCCCACTAAGTACTGACCCCCTCCCTCAGTACAGACTCCCCTCCCTTATTGCAGACCCCCCCATCAGTACAGACACCCTCTGTATTGCAGACCCCCCTCCATCAGTATCAACCTCCCACCTCAGTGCAGACCCCCCCATCAGTACATACACCCCCCCTCAGTGCTGACCCCCATCAGTATAGAATCCCTCTCTCAGTGCAGTCCCCCCATTAGTATAGAATCCCCCCTCATGCAGACTCCACCATCAGTATAGAATCCCCCCTCAGTGCAGACCCCATCAGTATAAAATCCCCCCAGTGCCAACCCCCATTAGTATAGAATCCCCCTCAGTGCCAACCCCCATTAGTATAGAGTCCCCCCTCAGTGCAGACCCCCATCAGTATAAAATCCCCCCTCAGTGCCTACTCCCATTAGTATAGAACCCCCCTCAGTGCAGACCCCCATTAGTATAGAATCCCCCCTCAGTGCAGACCCCCCCATTAGTATAGACTCCCCCCTCAGTGCAGATCCCCCATTAGTATAGAATCCTCCCTCAGACAGACCCCCATTAGTATAGAATCCCCCCTCAATGCAGAGCCCCCATTAGTATAGAATCCCCCCTCAGTGCAGTCCCCCCATTAGTATAGAATCCCCCCTCAGTGCAGAGCCCCCATTAGTATAGAATCCCCCCTCAGTGCAGACCCCCCATTAGTATAGAATCCCCCCTCAGTGCAGATCCCCCATTAGTATAGAATTCCCCCTCAGTGCAGACCTCCCCGTTAGTATAGAATCCCCCCTCAGTGCAGATCCCCCATTAGTATAGAATCCCCCCTCAGTGCACACCCCCCCATTAGTATAGAATCCCCCCTCAGTGCAGACCCCCCATTAGTATAGAATCCCCCCTCAGTGCAGACCCCCCCATTAGTATAGAATCCCCCCTCAGTGCAGACCCCCCCGTTAGTATAGAATCCCCCCTCAGTGCAGAGCCCCCATTAGTATAGAATCCCCCCTCAGTGCAGACCCCCATTAGTATAGAATCCCCCCTCAGTGCAGAGCCCCCATTAGTATAGAATCCCCCCTCAGTGCAGACCCCCCATTAGTATAGACACCCCCTGCACATGTCCACCCACATATACATAAAGTTTACAGACCTCAGAACAGTGCGGACGATATACACAGCCGTGTGTGTCCCTCGGGCTCCTCCTCCTCTTGTGTGGATGTAAACAGAGAGGAGGGGGAGGCGGCTTCAGTCCGCTGCGCTGAGGGACACATCGCAAGACCTGAGGCGCAGATCAGGGCAGCGTTAGCAGTGCTTGGTGCAACCTACGGGTGTCACCCTTCTGGCGGGTGGCACCCGAGTGCGGCCCGCACCCACCTAACAACGCCACTGAGGGCAAACAATATAACCGTCCCAGATTATCAAGTGAAACAGACAGGATTTTGTTCAACAAGGTGAGAGGACAATGGTGTCTGTATACAATGTCTCAGAAATGGATAGCCTTATCCTTTATCCCTATAGTACTACAAGTGTCAGCAAGATGACTACCGGCAATGATGTTTGTATACAGTGTTCAAGTAACTCTTTCTGTAGTGAAGTGTCTCTGTTCCCTGCAGATGGGCAGAAATGCCCTCTCACCAAATCCTGTGATCTGGGCCCAAACAAACATCCTGGAACAGGCAGGCTTTCATGGCGACCCGACAGGTCCCCCCACACTGGAACGGTTCACCATTGGTGGAGATGTGCCTCAATATTCACCTGGGATCCCCCTCTCTTAGGCTGGATGTCCCAACTCCCGGTGGAGGCCTGAATCGCGCAGGGAGATCATCTGAGAGATAGCACCTTTCCCTCAGGTCTGGTCTCTTTACTCCCTTATCGCTGACTGAACTTCTCAGGACACAAAATGGAGTCTTTTACTTTCATGTCAGCAAAGCATCGTGGGGTTTGTAGTTCTCCCCGTATACCAGTCTATGGGGCCGTTTTGTGTGGGAACTGCATGTCCCAGAATCCATTGCTGCTCTCTCTGCAGTTCAGTACAATCTCTTCCATTGGCTGTTATAACTGTGCTCTTGATTGATTTTCCTCTTCCGGTCAATAGGGGCACAAGAGAGGACACTGAATGCAAAGCTCTGTGTGTGTCAGCTCACATTACAATAACTTCTTCAGATCCACGCTATAGCTGAATGACGGCTACATCGCGGACTTACTTTGCTGTAAGAGCTCGAGCAACCTGCACGCCCCCTGCAGGGTGCGCACGGCGCGCTCTATGGTCAGCGAGTCTATCAGACTCGGCTGATCACAGATCGGAGTAAGGGTTTGATCCCGACCCCTTACTACGTGATCAGCTGTCAGCCAATGACAGCTGATCATGTGATGTAAACACAGCCGTTAATCGGATATTTTTTCTCCTCTCGCTGATAGCGTGAGGAGAAAAAAAAAGCTGTGGTGGCTGTCAAAGGGACATTGGTCCTAATCAAGGAGAGCTGCTGCCAGCTCATCTGTGCCCACCTGTGCCACCTGCCAGTGCCTCCTACCAGTGCACAACAGTGCCTCCTACCAGTGCCCACCAGCACCACCTACCAGTGCCACCTATCAGTGCCCACAGTGCCACCTATCAGTGTCACCAATCAGTGCCTCATCAACCGTGGTGACCATCAGTGTCACCTACCAGTGCCCATCAGTGCCACCTATCAGTGCCCATCAGTGCCATCTATCAGTGGTACCTATCATTAACACCTTTCAGTGCCCATCAGTGCCACCCATCAGTGCCATCTTATCAGTGGCCATCAGTGCCGCCTTATCTGTGCCTATCAGTGCCACCTTATCTGTGCCTATCAGTGCCCATCAGTGTAGCCTATCAGTGCCCACCAGTGCCACCTCATCAGCGCATATCAATGAAGGAGAAAAATTACCTGTTTGCTAAATTTAATAACAAATTATGAAACATGAAAGAAGGATGTTTTCTATAAAGAAATGTGCCCGCCAAGCAAAACATCACTATGCGCCCTGGACTCAGAAATCCCTGTGGTAATAATGTAATAAAATTTAAAGATTAAAAATTGAGAAGCAGCTACTTGAAATAAAACATATAAGAATGTATAAATTGCAACAATCAAAAAGTCCTAAAACCAAAGTCTTTTCAAATATTGCAGCAGCGCTTCATGTCCAAACTGTTTCACAAAAATAAGCTATCAAATACAATCCATGCATAAGACACCATGCAGCGGAGGAGGTTTGTTGTAGCTTTCGCTGTGTTCTGTAAAAGGGCCCTCCACCATATATTTCACCGTGTGAGGGTAATTACCCCTATGGGGATGCACTCACCAGAGATACAGCAATAATACGCCTTGGACCATAACAAAACTTCTCCAGCGCTCCAATGAATACGTCCACCAGGTGTCAGTCACGTTCACTGGCGCTCCAAAAGTACCATATGGGAGGAATGGAATGTCCACATAGTGTGATATTTCTTAAAACTTTTATTTCATCCACAATACCCCCTTAACAGAATATGCGTACCAAAAAACAATAATATTGAAGCAAATATAAAGTGCACTGTGCCTGTGTGATGCCCCGGTCGCCGGGAAGATGAAAGAAAACGTCCACTGTGTACAGCAGCGGTATGCTTCCTCGTTCTCTCTCGGCCCGTGGAGCGCACACGTCACTTCCGGTAGATCACGTCTCTGACGCGTTTCATCACTTTCTGACTTTGTCTGAGGGCGTCAGATGAAGTCAGGAAGTGACGAAACATGTCAGAGACGTGATCGACCGGAAGTGACGTGTGCGCTCCACGGGCCGAGAGAGAACGAGGAAGCATACCGCTGCTGTACACAGCAGACGTTTTCTTTCATCTTCCCGGCGACCGGGGCATCACACAGGCACAGTGCACTTTATATTTGCTTCAATATTATTGTTTTTTGGTATGCATATTCTGTTAAGGGGGGTATTGTGGATGAAATAAAAGTTTTAAGCAATATCACACTATGTGGACATTCCATTCCTCCCATATGGTACTTTAGGAGTGCCAGTGAGCGTGACTGACACCTGGTGGACGTATTCATTGGAGCTCTGGAGAAGTTTTGTTATGGTCCAAGGCGTATTATTGCTGTATCTCTGGTGAGTGCATCCCCATAGGGGTAGTTCCCCTAACGCGGTGAAATATATAGTGGAAGGTCCTTTTACAGAACACAGCGAAAGCTACAACAAACCTCCTTCTCTGCATGGTGTCTTATGCATGGATTGTATTTGATAGCTTATTTTTGTGAAACAGTTTGAAAAGTGGGGGGAATGAGAGAGCACCCCCCCTGAACTGAACCAGGCCACATGCCCTCAACATTTGGAGGGTGCTTTGGGGTAGAGGCCCCCCCAAAGCACCTTATCCCCATGTTGATGGGGAGAAGGGCCTCATCCCCAGAACCCTTGCCCGGTGGTTGTGATGGTCTGCGGGTGGGAGGCTTATCAGAATCTGGAAGCCCCCTTTAACAAGGAGACCCCAGATCCCAGCCCCCCTATGTGAATTGGTAATGGGGTACATATGTACCCCATAGCAAAAAACAAAAGAGAAAGAGTTCTCTTAAAGAGGGTCAGCAAGGAACACTGATGTTGATACAAACCAGCTTTATTAATTTCCTAATAATATACCAAATTTAAATACAAAAGAAAGTGAAAAAAACAGCAGTTTAGACTGACGGTTACCACAAATCAATTAAAATAGGACAACATTGTCACGAGGGGTAATTAAAAACATATGGGAGCCGCGGCTTCACATCCATTCATACACAACATGCACATCTCTAAATTGTTGATAGGGTATAGTGAGCTAAAGAATATAATGAAAATTTAATAATACTGCCCTATTAAAGTAACAATTATATGTAGCAATTGGCAAAAAAATATTGCAAAGTCCTGTATAGTAGGGGCGGATCATATATCAATAGCAGAGATGTGGGTGGATGGACGGTCTGGCTATAAATAAAGTATATTGTGGTTCAACATAGGTAAATCGATCTCATGAGGAGTTAGCGATGCCCAAATATTGCACAAACATTGTCTGTATAGCTGTTCTAAACACAGGAAACATGCGCCACTTTACAGGCATACTATAGACACCCCCCAGGTACGAAATTTAAAGGAATATTACACTTTTATTGTTTCACTTTAAGCATTATTAAAATCACTGCTCCCGAAAAAAACGGACCCGAACATAAAGCCCATCCCTATCAGGGATATGTACAAATGGCAAAGAGAGTGATATAGCGTAATTCCGTTTGTTTATTGCATAAAAAACGTGCAATATCCACTCACATGTAAAAACTTTGCAAACAGTGTTAAAACCCGGAAGTGGCTGTCACCAAGTGACCGCGGGTGGTGACGTACTGTAATTTCCGGTCGGTGAGATGCAAGTCGACAGCCACTTCCGGTTCCAGTTTTTAACACTGTTTGCAACGTTTTTACATGTGAGTGGATATTGTTTTTTTAATGCAATAAACAAACGAAATTATGCTATATCGCTCGCTTTGCCATTTGTACATATCCCTGATGATCCGTTGAGAATTACATTTGGAAACACAGCTCATGGGACAACAGAGCCCAGCCATCCTCCCAAGCGCTTGAGACTTTTTTTTGGGAGTCCTGGATTTCTGAACAACGCACACTGCAGTTAGAGACACAGCACGTGGGACCACAGAGCCCAGCCATCCTCCCAAGCGCTTGTGACTTCTGTTATGGGAGTCCTGGATTTCTGAACAACGCACACTGCAGCTGGAGACACAGCACGTGGGACCACAGAGCCCAGCCATCCTCCCGAGCGCTTGTGACTTCTGTTATGGGAGTCCTGGATTTCTGGAGAGTGAGAGGGCAAACAAAGGGGAGCACGGATTGCACAGATTATCTTTTCAGCACTTGGCAGTGCACTTTATATTGCACATATTGGAAAATTTTGAAGCAGCACTGCAAAGTTTGAAGTTCATGAACTCTACACACTTGAATCTTTAATGGACTATTATCATTTTGTTAATATTATTATTGATTTTTATGGTTAATGGTATTATTAATATTTTGTTTTGTGGTATTGATGTATCAGATTAGCACGAGGTAGCGCTCTTACTTTGATCACATATTTAAAGGCACATGCACTTTGAGAGCAGAAACCCTTATTTATAGTGTTCACCTATTCATAGTGTTCGCATTTTCACAAATGACCTATCTATTAGCGCAGAAATTTATAGGTGTGTTACACACATCTATATTCTTATCCACAATTTTCCACATATGGTAGGGATGTAGATTTATTAAGATTTTTTGAAAAAATTTAAAAATTTTTAGTGCATAGGCCCTTCTTTGTGTTATAGAACTATTATAGTGCCTATCCATGCAAAACACAGGTAAATCTCTAAATTAAACATTGTATATTACATATTGCAAGCTTCCAAAGTAAATAAAAAAGCCTGCTAATGTTAATAAAAAGTTTTGTTTGTCTCATTGTTGCATGCACTGTGTTCTGTGAAGCTGGATAGAGTGTTATTTTTATACAATACCCAAAACCACATGTATATTTGTCCTGCAAAAACAATCTATTATTGTGCCTGAAATGAAAACCTTCAACTAAATTCAGCTTAATGAAAGGTTCTATAATGGTTAGACTTAACAAACATAACATGGCTTATGGCAGAAGTTTATGCGAGGAAGTAAAAGTATGTGGCTGACAACTGAGGGATAGATAGATATACTGTGTGTATATATATATATATATATATATATATATATATATACACACACAGTACTGTGCAAAGGTTTTAGGGCTCTTTCACACATGCAGACCGTTCAGGTCCACCTGTCAGTTTTTCAGGTAGACCTGTACGGACGCTCCACGTACCCTTTATGGAGCGACGGATGTCAGTGCTGAAATCCGATCCGCTCCGATTCACTAAATGCATTAGGACGGAAACCCTATTTTCCATCTGTCTGGTGGATCGGATGAAAACAGACAGGTGGTCCATTTTCATCTGATCCACTATAGAGGAGAGTGGGGCTCTGACAGGACCGTCCCTGCACAGTGAGCAGAGATGGACCTGTCATCCGCCGGCTCAGCGGAGATCAACGGATTTATCCCTGCTGAACAAGACAGTCTGTCAAAACGG
Source organism: Aquarana catesbeiana (assembly GCF_042186555.1). Classification (NCBI taxonomy): domain Eukaryota; kingdom Metazoa; phylum Chordata; class Amphibia; order Anura; family Ranidae; genus Aquarana; species Aquarana catesbeiana. Next base: position 236,254,072 of record NC_133329.1, on the reverse strand, counting down.
ACATTAATGTGTGAAAGGGGCCTTAGGCAGGTGTAAAGAAATGCTGCAAGAAATAGAAGTGTTAATAGTTTATTTTTTATCAATTAACCAGATGGAAAGTAAATGAAGAAGGGAAATCCAAATCAAACCAATATTTGGTGTGGCCACCCGTTGCCTTCAAAACAACAGCATCAATTTCTCAATTCTTCTAGGTACACTTGAATACAGTTTTTGAAGAAACATGGCAGGTAGGTAGTTTCAAACATCTTGGGGAACTAACCACAGATCTTCTGCAGATGTAGGCTGCCTCAAATCCTTCTGTCTCTTCATGTAATCTCAGACAGACGTGATGATGGTGAGATCAGGGCTCTGTGGGGGTCAAACCATCACTTCCAGGACTCCTTGTTCTTCTTTACACTGATGATGTTCTTAATGACATTGGCTGCATGTTTGGGGTCATGTCCTGCTGCAGAATAAATTTGGGTCCAATCACAGGCCCCCTGATGGTATGGCATGATGGATAAGTATCTGCCTGTATTTCTCAGCATTGGCGATACCATTGATCCTGACCAAATCTCCACCCCCGTTCAAATCGGCACGATTTGACATGCAATTTGACAGGCCAAATCGGAGCCTATTGTTGGCAATAGAAGCATCTCAATCGGTGCGACACTCACTTTGCGGCGCCGCACCAATTTCCAAAGTAGTTCCTGCACTACTTTTGGTGACTTGGGGGGCCATTTCAATAGACATCTGTACATGAAGTGGCACAGATGTCTTTCAAGTTGCCCCTGAAGTCGGACTGAGATGAACTTGCACGATTTCAAAGCCGTGTTCAGTGTGAATGAATTCCTATGTTTTTGTGCATAGTTGAGTTGTTTCTATATTCTATGCGTGAAAACATAGGAACTTGGGTGCAGAAAAATGGTGCTCAAAAACAGGTGCTCTAGACTGATGAGTCAAAATTTTAAATATTTTGCTGTGTTTAAAGGCAGTCTGTTTGCAAATGGATGGAGAGCAGTACAATAATGAGTGTCTGCAGACAATAGTGAATCATGGTGGAGGTTCCTTGCATGTTTGGGGCTGCATTTCTGCAAATGGAGTTGGAGATTTTTTGCACAGGATCAATAGCTTAAAAAGACACTTCCACTTTGAGCTCAAACTCAATACAAAAATCCTGAACCTGGAATTATTATACACCTTATAACTCATGTCCCAATCTTCTCTAAAAGAAAAAAAAAAATCCTTCCTCATCCCTAAGGGATGCCTCACTTTTCAATATTCAAGATACTGGAAGAAAATATTGATAAGGTAGTGTAGATTAGGAAAGGTATTTCAGTCTCCATATTATACAGTGCCTTGCAAAAGTATTCACCCCCCTTGGCTCTTTACCTATTTTGTTACATTACAGCCTTTAGTTCAATGTTTTTTTTAATATGAATTATATGTGATGGATCAGAACACAATAGTCTAAGTTGGTGAAGTAAAATTAGAAAAATATATATGTAGCACGTACCCCCGAAGGGGCTGCTGAAATAAACTGGGTTGTTGCCATCACCCCTTACCTGTAGTTTCACCACATCAGGAACTTAGAGTCTATATTGAGCCTTGCGTCCATCAGTCCATGTGTGCACCAGTCACTTTGTTCTGTTTCCAATGCTTTATTGCAAAACATGAAAGGAAGTAGCAGTGAAGAGGTAGAAAGGGAGTTGCAGAAGAATTCAAATACCTTTTGAAGATCACTAAAGAATTTAAGATCTTGCAGACTAACACACTTTCAGTCTAAGATCTTTGCCCATCTTTTCTCTCACTGACCTAGCAGCCAGAATGGCGCATGGACGAAAAATCTCTGCCACAGACTCCAAAGTAACAAAATTGCTATACAATCCTCTGCCACAGGACGTAGTGATGATTGTACAATTCTCTGCCACAGAATTGTAGTCTTGAATGAAAAGCAACACAGTACCAGAACCGTTAAGCCGACCGGCAGTACTGTGCAGTAGGTTGCATCCTGCAATTGAGTCACCAGGCTCTTCTTGAGATACCAGCATGCCGCTTGGTTCTCTCCAAGATGAGTCCTCCCCTGGATCTTCTCAATTGCTTGGCTTCTTCCTGCAGGACAGACAGCACAGGACCAGCTCTAAACCAACGAGCCCCAGATGACCTCTGGGCCTACTTATAGTAACGTAGCCTCGGGCCAGCATGGTCTAGAGATGGAAAGGAAGCTGTCACATACCTCTAGGCCAGGAGGGCCAGACGGTAAAAGAGAACCAAAAATGGCATCTGCCCCTTAATTACTCTCTCCCAGAATGCTTAACAGTGGACCATCTCTGCCGAGTTACCTCTGAGAAAAAGGAGCACTCAATACACTTCAGCCTGTTGCTTTTCAACATTGGCCTGTGGTGACAACGACACCTACGGACAACAATGTGGAACTACATGCAACTCAGCTAATGTTGGAACAGAAGCTAATTTAGTCACAGATTAAATCTGAACTATATACAGAACAGATAACCCCCTAAATTTACATACAAGGGCCTGATCAACAGGACATATACATAAAATTATTCAGAAATAAAAAAATTATAATTTGCATGTGCATATGTATTCACCAGCTTTGTTATGAAGCCCATAAAAAGCTCTGGTGCAACCAATTACCTTCAGAAGTCACATAATTAGTGAAATGATGTCCACCTGTGTGCAATCTAAGTGTCACATGATCTGTCATTACATATACACACCTTTTTGAAAGGCCCCAGAGGCTGCATCACCTAAGCAAGAGGCAACACTAACCAAAGACTGCCATGAAGACCAAGGATCTCTCCAAACAAGTAAAGACAATGTTGTTGAGAAGTACAGGGTTAGGTTATATAAAAAAAATCCAAATCTTTGATGATCCCTAGGCGCACCATCAAATCTATCATAACCAAATGGAAAGAACATGGCACAACAGCAAACCTGCCAAGAGACGGCCACACACCAAAACTCACAGACCGGGCAAGGAGGGCATTAATCAGAGAGGCAGCACAGAGACCTAAGGTAACCCTGGAGGAGCTGCAGAATTCCACAGCAGAGACTGGAGTATCTGTACATAGGACGACAATAAGCCGTACGCTCCATAGAGTTGGGTTTTATGGCAGAGTGGCCAGAAGAAAGCCATTACTTTCAGCAAAAAACAAAATGGCACATTTTTGAGTTTGCGAAAAGGCATGTGGGAGACTCCCAAAATGTATGGAGGAAGGTGCTCTGGGTGCTGAGACTAAAATTGAACTTTTTGGCCATCAAAGAAAACGCTATGTCTGGCGCAAACCCAACACATCATATCACCCAAAGAACACTATCCCCACAGTGAAACATGGTGGTGGCAGCATCATACTGTGGGGATGTTTTTCAGCAGTTGGGACTGGGAAACTGGTCAGAGTTGAGGGAAAGATGGATGGTGCTAAATACAGGGATATTCTTGAGCAAAACCTGTACCACTCTGTGTGTGATTTGAGGCTATGATGGAGGTTCACCTTCCAGCAGGACAATGACCCCAAACACACTGCTAAAGCAACACTTGAGTTTTTTTAAGGGGAAACGTGTAAATGTGTTGGAATGGCCTAGTCAAAGCCCAGACCTCAATACAATAAAAAATCTGTGGTCAGACTTAAAGATTGCTGTTCACAAGCGCAAACCATCCAACTTGAAGGAGCTGGAGCAGTTTTACAAGGAGAAATGGGCAAAAATCCCAGTGGTAAGATGTGGCAAGCTCATAGAGACTTATCCAAAGTGACTTAGAGCTGTGATAGCTGCAAAAGGTGGCTCTACAAAGTATTGACTTTAGGGGGGTGAATAGTTATGCACATTGACTTTTTCCTGTTATTTTGTCCTATTTGTTGTTTGCTTCACAATAAAAAAAAAAAAATCTTCAAAGTTGTGGGCATGAAATGCTGCAAATCCTCAAACAATCCATGTTAATTCCAGGTTGTGAGGCAACAAAACATGAAAAATGCCAAAGGGGGTGAATACTTTTGCAAGGCACTGTATATTGTACTTTAGACAAATTGGACTCTATTGATACCCTTACATGCATAAATCGCAGGAAAAAGAGGCACATGGGTAGTACAAAAACACTAAATTTCAAACGAGCCAATTTTCCTGAACTATGGTCATTGCTACATGACATTAATTGGGACCAAATTCTGGAAACGTTAAACACAGAAGAGAAATGGGAATGCTTTAGGAGCATATTAAACAAGGGTATCAAACAGTGCATTAGAATGGCCAATAAATATAGAAGAGTGAAAATTAAACCTGGGTGGCTAAACCATAATGTGAATAGCCTCATCATGGATAAAAGTATGGCCTTTAAAAAATATAAAGGGAATGGATCACCATCAGCATTCCAGCACTACAAGGAATGCAATAAGAAATGTAAAGTCGCAGGACCAGATGGCTTACACCCGAGAGTCCTCAAATAACTTAGTCAAGTTATAGCCAGGCCATTATTCCTGATCTTTGTGGACAGCATAATTGACAGGATTAGTACCAACTGATTGGAGAAAAGCCAACGTGGTACCAATATTAAAAAAAGGGCAGAGACATATTCCTGGGAATTACAGGCCACTCAGCCTAACATCAATAGTGGGTAAATTATTAGGCATGGGAGTCTATGCCTCTTCCTGTCCCTCCGCGCTGTCTCCTGGGAAACACACAGCTCCCAGGAGAGAGCGGGGACCACTTGGGACGCGCAGCGCGACTCGCGCATGCGCAGTAGGGAACCGGGAAGTGAAGCCGCAACGCTTCACTTCCTGATTCCCTCACCAAGGATGGCGGCGGCAGCTGCCGAGAACCGAGCGGGTTCTCGGCGTCGCCTGCCGACATCGCTGGACCCTGGGACAGGTAAGTGGCCATGTATTAAAAGTCAGCAGCTGCAGTATTTGTAGCTGCTGGCTTTTAATATTTTTTTTTTAGCTGATGTAGGTGGACCCCCGCTTTAATGCATTCAATGCATTAAGGTGAAAAATGGCGAAGGTTTACACATCCTTTAAACTGCTAGGTGTTAAGTGGTTCCTCACTGTTAGGGCAATAAGGATGTGGAACTCTCTCCTACAATTGGTGGTGGCTCCGGGGAGTATGGATATTTTTAAAAGACGCTTAGATATACATCTTAAAGGACACAACATACAGGGATATGGGAAATCATTATAGACACTGATACACATACACCTACACAGGTTGAACTGGATGGACTATTGTCTTTTTTAAGCCTTACTGACTATGTATGTAACATGCAAAAACAAGTGTATATGTAAAGAAAAAACTATTTTATTATACATATACAGTATTAAAAACACGCAACATACTGCATATCATGAAAAAAGTGACACTTTCTATCATATGATTACAGTGCAGCTAACACAGATAAATACACAAGTACATCCAGAAGTAAGCAACATTAAAATAAAAAAATAAGAGTAAAAGAAAAAATGTGTGTGTGTAGATATTTTATATATATATATATATATATATATATATATATATATAGTGGATATAGGAAGGAATCACCCCCCCCCCCCCCCCCCCCCTTTAAAATAATCACATTTTGTTGCTTTGCAGCCTGAAATGAAGACAGTTTTTGTTTTATCCAGCTGAATTTACTAGTGCAATTTATAACATCCAAGTGAAAAACATAACACCAACATGTCAAAAAATAAATTAAAAACATTTAAAACAGAATCTTTGAGCTGGAAAAAGGGTCGCCCCCTCATGTCAGTATTTTGTTCAACCACCTTTTGCTTTAATTACAGCCTTTAGTCTGTTGGGATATGTCTCTACTAACTTTGCACATCTAGACTTTCCAATATTTTCCAACTCTTGTTTTCAGAACTGCTCAAGTAAAACCAAAAAAGTTGTCAATAGGAAGAAGGTTTACCAATGACCCAAAACACAGGGAGAAGGAGAAAAGGGTGAATGTCCTTGCACGGCCTAGTCGGAGCCCAGACTTAAACCCAATGAAAATCTGTGGAATGACTTGAAGACTGCAGTACACAAAGGGTCACCATCAAATGAACCATAACTGAACTTGAGCAGTTCTGCAAAGAAGAGTGGGAAAATATTGCAAAGTCTAGATGTGCAAAGTTAGTAGAGACGTTTCCCAACAGATTAAAGTCTGTAATTAAAGCAAAATGTGGTCCAACAGAATACTGACATAAGGTGGGGGTGATCCTTTTTTACAACTCAGTGACCCTGTTTTTGAATGTGTTTTATTTTTTTCTGACATGTTGGTGTTTTATCTTTCACTTGGATGTTATAAGTTGCATTAGTAAATACAGCTGGATAAAACAAAAACCATGTCTGCCTTCATTTGAGGCTGCAAAGCAACAAAATGTAATTATTTTAAAGGGGGCGATTCTTTTCTATACCCACTGTATGTGTGTGTGTGTATATATATATATATATATATATATATATACAGGCAGTCCCCGAGTTACGAACGGGTTAGGAACTGCCTGTTTGTTCTTAAGTCGGATTTGTTCGTAAATCGGAAGCGCATGTGCAGAACGGCAGAGACGTAGTTTTCCGATGTTCTATCTAGTAGCCGCGCATGCGCAGACATCATTTTCCGATGTTCTCAAATGTTTTCTGATGTTTTCCGATGTGCCCGCCGTCGAAAAGTGGCCGCGCATGATTCACTCGCATGTTACGTCAGCTTTGTACACCAGTATGACATTCTGAAATGTTAAATTACCACAAATCGGGGGGCGTGGCCGCGATGTAAGAGGAAGCAGACGTGTCCAGCCTAGGCTCCTGCTATCCGTCTCTTCCATCCGCCGACAACCTGCAATTCATCGCTCATCCTGCACTACAGGTACCTCCAGAGGGACTGGGAAGCTGCCCCGGTTCTCCCCATGCCCATAAGAAGTAAAACGGCAAAGAAATCAGCCAATCAGAGGCCCCGGAACGTCCCGCTGAGCACTCATGCGGTGGCCATCTTGCCTGTCAACCCCTGCACTTCTGTCTCATCTCAGACACAGAAAGATCCCCCTATGGCGGCGCCTGTAATACCGGACCCTGTGGGCTCCTCAGCTTGCAACAGTGTGAATGCTGAGCTCCATGGTGAGCAATCCACTGCAATAATCCTGGCAGCTATAGCGGACAGTAAGTCCTCTGTGGAGGGGAAGATTGACACCGTGTCCATAGAATGTGGATTAATAAAGCAGGACATGGACAAGTTCAGAGGCCGCCTCCATGAGGCAGAACAACGCATCTCTGAGGTGGAGGACACTTCAGCATCCACCATGCAATCTGTGGCTGAACTTCAGCAACAAGTAAAACTCCTTATGGCGCGTTCGGAAGACGCTGAGAATAGACTCAGACTCAATAATGTCTGGGTGATTGGGCTCCCAGAGGGGACAGAGGGCTCTAATCCTGTGGTATTTGCTGAAACCTTCTTTAAACAGCTCCTGGGCTTGCAACACCTGTCCCCGGTCTATGTGGTGGAACGTGCACACAGGGTGCCCTCCGGTCGGAGGCCCTGCTGGTACATGGCCAAGGGCTTTCCTGGTTCGCCTATTGAACTTCAGGGACAGGGATCTTATCCTAGCAGAGGCCTGTAAGCATCCTGAGCTGAAGTATGAAAATGCTGTTATACATCTCTACCCTGTTTTTTCTCAAGATCTCCAGAAAATAAGGCGCTCCTTCACAGATGTCCGCTGGCGCCTGAGGGAGAAAGGCCTAGTCTATAACATGTTATATCCTAGCCGTCTCAAAGTTATTCACAATGGATCCGCAAAATTCTTTGAAGCCCCTGCAGATGCGGTTGATTGGTTGGACTCCATCGCCTGAAACGGTATGCTGGGAGTTGTTGTCCATGTTGGATAAGATGGTTGGGCTTTAACCTGCTTCTCTAAGACAGATACTTTCTTTAATAAGTGGATAGCATTATACAATCCGGTACTGCCTCTCCGTTACATTGCAGGAACCTAGGACTTGATTGCTGGACACTGAAACGTACCTGTAAGTCTACATGACCCCTTCATGAGTAGATGGACTCTTAGAACGATCCACTGATGTTTGCTTTGTTTTTGGGACCAAAGTTTCTCCGGTGGTTTTTTTCTGTTCACCTGGAGCAGACAAGGCGTTGGGTACATATACTGCTAAAAAACTTTTTTTTGACTCTGTTTTTTTCTGTTTCTATTTTTTCAACTTTTTTCTACAATTTTTTCTTTTTTTTATGTTTTGCCCTAAGAGACTCTATTAATGTGCATGTGCTTTGTCTAGTATGGATTATGCTGCTAATGTGTTTTGTGGTGCGCCGTGGCTCTCTGCATTCAGATCCTACCTCTCTGACCCCCTGTCACTGTTACACTTATCCTGTCCCTATGTTTTATAAATTGTCACTTAATGAGTAATCTCAAAATTCTCTCTTGGAACATCCGAGGGTTAAACTCTAAAAAAGAGATTGTTGGTCCTCCAATATCTTAAAGATCAACAGCCCTCTTGCAGGAGACCCATCTAACTAGGAGCAGGGTACTCTCCCTAAACAGGGGGTGGATCCAGAGAGCCATACACTCCATGCATTCTTCATATGCTAGAGGGGTAGCTATACTAATTGATAAGAAGCTGACTTGTTCAATAGAGCATGTGGTGACAGATCCTCAGGGTCGTTATCAGGGCTGGACTGGGACAAAAATTTGGCCCTGGACTTCATCTAGACCGGCCCACTTTACTCCAAACACCTGGTGTTGGCGCTTCAATCTTCTCGGCACCATGGTTAATATGGTGTCAGGATGATGGAAGCGCATTATTTCTATTATTACATTGTAATATAACATGAAATAGTTCAACTCACCATAATGCAGAATCAGTGGGAGCCCTGATTGTGTCACCTGCCACGTCACTTGCCACATCGCCTGCCACCATATGCTGCATGTCACTTGCCACGTCGTCTGCCACCAGATGCCGCATGTCACTTGCCACGTCGTCTGCCACCAGATGCCGCATGTCACTTGCCACGTTACCTGCCACCAGATGCAAAACGTCACTTGCCACGTCACTTGTCAGCAGAGGCAGCTTGTCACTTGCCATGTCGCCTGCCACCAGATGCTGCATGTCACTTGCCACTTTGCCTGCCACCAGGTGTTGCATGTCACTTGCCACCATCGCCTGCCACCAAATGCAGCGTGTCACTTGCCACATCGCCTGCCACCAGATGCCGCATGTCACTTACCACGTTACCTGCCCCCAGATGCAAAACGTCACTTGCCACGTCACTTGTCAGCAGAGGCAGCTTGTCACTTGCCACGTCGCCTGCCACCAGGTGCCGCATGTCAATTGCCACCATCGCCTGCCACCAGATGCCGCATATCACTTACCCCGTCGCCTGTCACCTGCCAAGTCACTTGTCACCAGATGCAGTGCTACTACAGGACTTGATGGGCACCTCCAACCCAGCTCTGTACCCCCTCAACACACAACGTGACAGGGGAAGAGAGAGAGAGAGACACACAGCGCCAAATGTAGCATTAAAACAACTTGTATTCCACTTAAAGAACATTACTGACAAAGTTAGCAGGGTGAAAGGCATTGAGACACTGTGCAAGAGTCCAGGCTTGTCATCGATCTGAATTAGGAGCTACCACCGGGTACCGATCGGGCCAGTAGATGCAGAGCATCGGTGTGTACTACTACTTTCTGGTAGCAGTGGAACGCATGCTGGGGCGGATGTGATGTCATCATCCGGAAATGATGCAAGATGTGGGAGGTACAACTAAAGCAGCCTAGGTTAACGAAATAATTTCAAAGAGTATAGGTAGCATCATCCCAAATTGTTAAGATCAAAAGGAGGAGGGGGAAGGGTAACGGCCGCAGTTGCTGCTCCTGTCAGCCAATGTCTCCACCCCCCAACAGGGAAAAGAAGGGGATTATTACGGTACTACATATAAGTATACAGTAGAAGTGAAGAATAAAAAAAGGGATTGAAAATTTTATAAAAATTCACTTTTAATAGAAACAACATTCATAAAATTACAGTACCGCATATAGTTGCGATTGTAAACAATAACAACGTTACATATAACCATAAAAGAAGAGGTGGGGATATCACAAAGTCTGAACCAGTGGATTCCACACAAATTTGATGGCAGATATGTATACAACTTAATTTCTCGGCCGGTTTCGCGGTTAACACCTCTTCTTCAGGAGAACCATATCAACAATATAACATACAATAGTTGTAACAAATACAAACGCATCAGTAAGTACATATAAGATTATTGCAGCAGATTTATCAATAATGTATCAGAACATTCCATACAAAACATAAACATTTAAGGACAAGCTCACCCAATCAGGAATTCTCTGTGGGTATGCGAGACCCCATAAAATTCCCCCTGTGGCGGACACAGGGGATGACAAACAGCCTCTGGTGAATAAATATTAGATTTAGTAGGTTGTACAAATCACCATACCACAAGTATGGGTGTAGGTGCCCGTAACATGTCTCTCAAGGGTCCGAAATAATAGTGCAGTGGAGGAATTGGTGTGATATTACCTGGGGACATGAAGTGCTGGAGAACCAGGAGACGGTAAAGAAGGAGGAGGGAAAGGGGGAGGAGGGAAGGGGGGAGACGCTACTATTCCCCCTGGCCTCAACGAGTCAGTGTCGTACAAGGACTTTCTGTGAGGTCCTGTGCTTCTTTTCTCCCCTCCCCCTTCTTTCCCTCCCCGTCCCCTTTTTCCCCCCTTGCTTTCCCCTCCCCCCCCCCACCCTTTCCCTTCCCTTCCACATCCCTTTCCCCCCTCCCCCTCCCCTTCTCCATCCCCCTCCCTTTACCCCTCCTTTCCCCTCCCCCCTTTCTATCATCCTCCCTTCCTTCCCCTTCCCCCCCTTTTTCCTCCCCCCCTCCCCACCCCCTTCTTCCCCCCCCCCCCTTGGGTTGTTACTGTTTCCTGTCTCCTTCTTCTTTTAGGGGGTATCAACATACATATGCCTTTTTTGCTAATGACCACCCCTGATGCTGTTATTGAATGACACTCACAATGTTTATGTTTGTAAATTTATAGCGTTCTTTTTCCTTTTATGTATTATCAGATGTTATCTTGATTTCTACTATTTTGCTGTACAAGGACAACCTCTCCCTTGACAATCAGGTCCTGTCTGTTTCTGTCGAGCCCCGGCGTTTCTCCTTGCGGCGGACGCATGTTTGCCCTGGCAGCCTCTGGGCTGCTTGTGTCTCCGTGTCTGGGAACCTGCTTCCCTTTGACAGGAGCGCGCGCTTGCGCAGTAGCACATGGTCATGCACCTGTGCAGTGCGGGCGAACAGACCCGGGCTTGTCAGGGACCGCCCTCCTTGCCGTCCCTGACTTCCGGGTTGGGGAGCTCTTATAGCGGCCAGCAATGGCCACTATGCGAGCCTCACAGCCTCCTGACGTTGCGCTGACCGAGGATCGCTCGTCACAGGTGAGTCCCTTCTCTTTCTCTCTCCCCCCTGCCGCCTGCTAGCCTGTCCCCCTTCACTCTTTACCCTCAGGCTCTGTACCAGCGTAACACTGTTCGGCGCTCACTGCACAGCTTTGCATGCAGTGAGCATTCTGGACACTCTACCCACTCTTACTTCACACTGGGTAACTTTTGTTTGATGCTAGTGCCTCCCAGCCTTGAGAGGGCTTCTCTATACCCAGCTATGGTATTTATTGTTTCTTTCCTTATGTCATCAATACCCGCTGCTTGCATTAATTGATCTCCATGGTCTGCATCTGCAGTACCATGACATTTACAGGAGAATTCCCTTTATACCAATGCGCATGGTAATGTTTTTTTTATATATTAATTTTCTTTTCAGCTGTTGTGACTCTTTGGTTATGCAGTTGCGGCCTCAGTCGTAGGGGGTTTGTAATGCTGATGTTTTGCATGGCCCTGTATGATCCTCCTGAACCTCGGCCCTTCTAATGGGAAGTTGTCATCCATCCCAGCTTACGCGTCATATAAACCTTTAACCTTAGGTGGTGAGTGCCAGCCCTACTACTGTCAGTGTGCAGTTTTCTCCATCCTTTTAATTTTCTTTGCATGGATGGGATTACTGGGCTTCTTTTTCCATCCTGGCTTTCCTCCCCCTTTCCCCCCCTTGTCTCCCTCCCCCCCTTCCCCCCTTTTCCCTCTCCCCCCCCCCTTTTCCCCCCTTTTTCCCCTCCCCCTTTTCTTTCCCCTCTACCCCCCCCTTCCCTTTTCTCCTCCCTGTCCTCTTCCCCTTCCTTTCCCCCCGCCCTCTCCTCCCCCCCCCTTATCCCCCCTCCTTTCTCTTCCCTCCCCTCCCCTTCCCCCCTTCCTTCTTCTTTTCCTCCCTCCCTGTTCTTTTTCCCCCCTCCCCTCTCTCCCTTTTTTCTTCCCCCTTTTTCCCCTTTCCCTCTCTTCTCCCCCCTTCCCTCCTCCCCCTTTCCCTCCTCCTTCTTTCTCGTCTCCTGGTTCTCCAGCACTTCACGTCCCCAGGTAATATCACACCAATTCCTCCACTGCACTATTATTTCGGACCCTTGAGAGACATGTTACGGGCACCTACACCCCTACTTGTGGTATGGTGATTTGTACAACCTACTAAATCTAATATTTATTCACCGGAGGCTGTTTATCATCCCCTGTGTCCGCCGCAGGGGGAATTTTATGGGGTCTCGCATGTCCACAGAGAATTCCTGATTGGGTGAGCTTGTCCTTAAATGTTTATGTTTTGTATGGAATGTTCTGATACATTATTGATAAATCTGCTGCAATAATCTTATATGTACTTACTGATGCGTTTGTATTTGTTACAACTATTGTATGCTATATTGTAGATATGGTTCTCCTGAAGAAGCGGTGTTAACCGTGAAACCGGTTGAGAAATTAAGTTGTATACATATCTGCCATCAAATTTGTGTGGAATCCACTGGTTCAGACTTTGTGATATCCCCACCTCTTCTTTTATGGTTATATGTAACGTTGTTATTGTTTACAATCGCAACTATATGCGGTACTGTAATTTTATGAATGTTGTTTCTATTAAAAGTGAATTTTTATAAAATTTTCAATCCCTTTTTTTATTCTTCACTTCTACTGTATACTTATATGTAGTACCGTAATAGTCCCCTTCTTTTCCCTGTTGGGGGGTGGAGACATTGGCTGACAGGAGCAGCAACTGCGGCCGTTACCCTTCCCCCTTCTCCTTTTGAAGATGTGGGAGGTGACGCATCCTTCAGGCCATCATTCCTCCGCCACCAAAAAGTAGTAGTACACACCGATGCGCTCTGTATCTACTGGCCCGATCGGTTCCCGGTGGCGGCTCCTAATTCAAATTGATGACAAGCCTGGACTCTTGCACAGTGTTTCAATGCCTTTCATCCTAATTTGTCAGTAACGTTCTTTAAGTGGAATAAAAGTTGTTTTAATGCTACATTTGGCACTGTGTATCTCTCTCTCCTCCCCTGTCTCTGAAACTGGCCCACTGAGCCATCAGCCCACCGGGAATCTCCCGGTAGTCCTGATGGCCAGTCCATCCCTGGTCGTTATGCCATAGTGGTCCTAGGGGTTGAATCCCAGCGACTGGTGGTAGTGAATATTTATATACCACTTCCTTTCAAAAGTGAGGTCTTGTATACAGTCCTCGAAGGTTGCCACTTTTGGACCACTAAAATTGTCTGTGGCTGGTGACTTCAACAGTATTCTGGACTATGACCTGGACACCTCTAACCTGACTCGGTGCAAAACCTGGAGCTGGGACACTGGGCAAACTCAGTGATCTTGGAGGAGGTGTGGCGGTGGAAACATCCCGGAGAGAAGCACTTCCTCCTCTCGTATAGACTTGCTAACCCAGCTCTACTGCCCCAGGTCACTGAGGTCTCCTACCTGGCTGGGGGAATATCAGATCACACCCCCCTACAGGTTGTATTGACTCTTGCGGTGGAGGCCTTGGTCTCACCGCAATTAAGACTATTGGGACTATAATGAGGGCACAGCGGGCAGGCCTGTAGTGTGGGACGCATTTAAGGCATCCATCCGTGGGATGTATGTATCGGCCATTAAGACTGCCAGGGCAGAGAAAAACTCTGAAGGGCTTCAAGCTCATGAAATACAATGTGCAAAGACTCATGCTGATACACCCTCCCCTTCCTCCCTGGCTGAGTTGCAGATGGCCAGACAAGCACTACTGGTGCACTTCTAAAATCTCATTCAATGTAACTTCAAAACCAGAGCTGAAACACTGTTTGAAAAGGGGACAAAAACAGGAAATTATTAGCCTATCTGACTGCTAATGCTCAGACGCATACAGCAATCCCCTGCGTACACTCACCTGAGGGCACTCTTGTGAGGGATGGGGAGGGCATTAAGTGGGCATTTGTCTCTTATCACTCTGAATTGTATGCCCCTGTCCCATCGTATGAACATCAGGTTTTAGTGGATCTTCTGGACCCCCTCCAGATTCCGGTGCTACCAGACGAAGTGGCGACTAGTTTGGACACACCTTTTACGGACAAAGAATTGGCAAAGGCTATTGCCTCTTTTCCGAATGGGAAGTCACCGGGACCTGATGGGATTCCCACCGAATGGTACAAACAACATGTAGAGCTCCTGTACCCCAGACTCTTACAACTCTATGAGAACTGTTTAGAAACAGGCACATTACCTACCCCTTTTTATGAGGCCCATGTAGTCTTACTACCCAAACCCGACAAAGACCCTCTCTCTTGCTCATCGTATAGGCCTATAGCACTGCTCAATATGGACCTCAAAATTCTTACTAAAATGCTTGCCAATCGGTTAATGAACATAATACATCATTTAATATCGCCCGACCAGACTGGGTTCATGCCTAAAAAAGCCACAGATATCAATATCCGGAGGGTGTATACACATATTAACCACTTCAGCCCCGGAAGGTTTTACCCCCTTCCTGACCAGAGCACTTTTTACAATTCGGCACTGCGTCGCTTTAACTGCTAATTGCGCGGTCATGCAATGCTGTACCCAAACGAAATTTGCGTCCTTTTCTTCCCACAAATAGAGCTTTCTTTTGATAGTATTTTATCACCTCTGCCGTTTTTATTTTTTGCGCTATACACGGAAAAAGACCGAAAAATTTGAAAAAAAAATGATATTTTCTACTTTTTGTTCTAAAAAAAATCCAATAAACTCAATTTTAGTCATACATTTAGGCCAAAATGTATTCGGCCACATGTCTTTGGTAAAAAAAATGTCAATAAGTGTATATTTATTGGTTTGCGCAAAAGTTATAGCGTCTACAAACTAGGGTACATTTTCTGGAATTTACACAGCCTTTAATTTATGACTGCCTATGTCGTTTCTTGAGGTGCTAAAATGGCAGGGCAGTAGAAAACCCCCACAAATGACCCCATTTTGGAAAGTAGACACCCCAAGGAATTTGCTGAGAGGCATGTTGAGCCCATTGAATATTCATTTTTTTTGTCCCAAGTGATTGAACAATGACAAAAAAAAAATTACAAAAAGTTGTCACTAAATGATATATTGCTCACACAGGCCATGGGCATATGTGGAATTGCACCCCAAAATACATTTAGCTGCTTCTCCTGAGTATGGGGATACCACATGTGTGAGACTTTTTGGGAGCCTAGCCGCGTACGGGGCCCCGAAAACCAATCACTGCCTTCAGGATTTCTAAGGGCGTACATTTTTGATTTTACTCCTCACTACCTATCACAGTTTTGAAGGCCATAAAATGCCCAGATGACATAAAACCCCCCCAAATGACCCCATTTTGGAAAGTAGACACCCCAAGCTATTTGCTTTGAGGCATGTTGAGTCCATGGAATGTTTTATATTTTGACACAAGTTGCGGGAAAGTGACAAATTTTTTTTTTTTTTTTTTTTTTTTGCACAAAGTTGTCACTAAATGATATATTGCTCACACAGGCCATGGGCATATGTGGAATTGCACCCCAAAATACATTTAGCTGCTTCTCCTGAGTATGGGGATACCACATGTGTGGGACTTTTTGGGAGCCTAGCCGCGTACGGGACCCCGAAAACCAATCACTGCCTTCAGGATTTCTAAGGGCGTACATTTTTGATTTTACTCCTCACTGCCTATCACAGTTTCGGAGGCCATGGAATGCCCAGGTGGCACAAACCCCCCCCAAATGACCCCATTTTGGAAAGTAGACACCCCAAGCTATTTGCTGAGAGGCATGGTGAGTATTTTGCAGCTCTCATTTGTTTTTGAAAATAAAGAAAGACGAGAAAAAAAATTTTTTTTTTTCTTTTTTCAATTTTCAAAACTTTGTGACAAAAAGTGAGGTCTGCAAAATACTCACTATACCTCTCATCAAATAGCTTGGGGTGTCTACTTTCCAAAATGGGGTCATTTGGGGGGTTTTTTTGCCACCTGGGCATTCCATGGCCTCCGAAACTGTGATAGGCAGTGAAGAGTGAAATCAAAAATTTACGGCCTTAGAAAGCCTGAAGGCGGTGCTTGGTTTTCGGGGTCCCGTACGCGGCTAGGCTCCCAAAAAGTCCCACACATGTGGTATCCCCGTACTCAGGAGAAGCAGCAGAATGTATTTTGGGGTGTAATTTCACATATTCCCATGGCATGTTTGAGCAATATATCATTTAGTGACAACTTTGCGCAAAAAAAAATAAAAAAAATAAAAAATTGTCTCTTTCCCGCAACTTGTGTCACAATATAAATTATTCCATGGACTCACCATGACTCTCAGCAAATAGCTTGGGGTGTCTACTTTCCAAAATGGGGTCATTTGGGGGGGTTTTGAACTGTCCTGGCATTTTATGCACAACATCTAGAAGCTTATGTCACACATCACCCACACTTCTAACCACTTGAAGACAAAGCCCTTTCTGACACTTATTGTTTACATAAAAAAATAATTTTTTTTTGCAAGAAAATTACTTTGAACCCCCAAACATTATATATTTTTTTTAAAGCAAATGCCCTACAGATTAAAATGGTGGGTGTTTCATTTTTTTTTTTCACACAGTATTTGCGCAGCGATTTTTCAAACGCATTTTTTGGGGAAAAAACACACTTTTTTACATTTTAATGCACTAAAACACACTATATTGCCCAAATGTTTGATGAAATAAAAAAGATGATCTTAGGCCGAGTACATGGATACCAAACATGACATGCTTTAAAATTGCGCACAAACGTGCAGTGGCGACAAACTAAATACATTTTTAAAAGCCTTTAAAAGCCTTTACAGGTTACCACTTTAGATTTACAGAGGAGGTCTACTGCTAAACTTACTGTCCTCGATCTGACCTTCGCGGCGATACCTCACATGCATGGTGCAATTGCTGTTTACATTTGACGCCAGACCGACGCTTGCGTTCGCCTTAGCGCGAGAGCAGGGGGGACAGGGGTGCTTTTTTTTTTTTTTTTTTTTTTTCTTTATTATTATTATTTTTTTATCTTATTTTTAAACTGTTCCTTTCATTTTTTTTTTTTTTTAATCATTTTTATTGTTATCTCAGGGAATGTAAATATCCCCTATCATAGCAATAGGTAGTGACAGGTACTCTTTTTTGCAAAAATTGGGGTCTATTAGACCCTAGATTTCTCCTCTGCCCTCAAAGCATCTGACCACACCAAGATCGGTGTGATAAAATGCTTTCCCAATTTCCCAATGGCGCTGTTTACATCCGGCGAAATCTAAGTCATAAAATGCTCGTAGCTTCCGGTTTCTTAGGCCATAGAGATGTTTGGAGCCACTCTGGTCTCTGATCAGCTCTATGGTCAGCTGGCTGAATCACCGGCTGCATTTTCAGGTTCCCTGTTGAGACAGGAGAGCCAGAGAAAAACACGGAAGACGTTGGGGGGGGAGGGGCATTCCCTCCCACTGCTTGTAAAAGCAGTCTAGAGGCTAATTAGCCGCTAGGATTGCTTTTACATGAAAGCCGACCGCTGGCTGAAAAGAATGATACCAAGATGATACCTAAACCTGCAGGCATCATTCTGGTATAACCACTCAAAGTCGTGAATGGCGTACCTGAAGACAAAAAAATGGTTAACAATAAAGCACAGTAAACGGTAAGGTATAAAAAATTGCATACCTGAAAAGCAAACATGATAAAACATAATAACAATAAAACATTGCAGAATAGAATACAGTAAAAAAGAACAGAACAATAGAGAGAGAGAATAGAGAGAGAAAGAACAATAAAACGACAACTATTTTTTTTTTATTTTATATTTTTGTATGTGTTTTTTTTTTTTTTTACACTTTTTTTTGTAACTAACTTTTATAACTGTAACCGGTTCCAGGTTCGGGTCTCTCAAAATGCGATGGCATCTTGGGAGACCCTGTGAAAGTGTGTCCTAGTCTGTGGAATGCTGTACCCTACGCTAATACTCAACTAGTGCATAGTAGCGTTCAAAATATTCACCAATGCAAAGACCAGGATTTTCAGGACAGGAGGGACAATAATAGCGGGTGTCACGTCTATATCCGCGCTTGCTGCAGACACGACATCTTTTTTGGGGGGGTTCGTTGGGTAGGGGTACTCGGGAGGACATAAAGAAAATGCCTCTCATGCAGCCGACTGCATTTGGTTGGGGATGTGAATGGGGGAAGTACGGGCGCTGCAGAAGCGGTGGGTTCCCAATTAGGATTGGCGAATGCAGCAGGAAGGGCACTATGGGCACGACGGGCCTGTGTTCGTCTTCTTGGTGGCAGCGGGACACTACTTGTGCTTGCCACCTCACCAGCTTGAACTGCACTTATGGGACTCGCCACGTCACCAAGTGTTACTGCAGTGCTGGTTTGACTACGACCGGGGTGTACTAGGCCGCTGGTGCTTGCCAGTTCACCAAAACGCTACCAAAAAAACTGTTAGCGATCGCAAGGATCAGGCCTGACTCTGCGAACGCTGCAGTTATGTGTTTAGTGTTTTGTAAGTGACAGTGATCGATCGATACTGCACTTGGGTGGGCTGGGCTGGGCCGGGCGGAGGGGCAAAACGCAGGTGCTAGCAGGTATCTGGGCTGATCCCGCTAACACTGCGTTTGTGGGAACCCTAAACTGCTGGGGACGCTAGTATAGATCTGATCGGATCAGATATTGATCCGATCAGATACTATACCACTAAGGGAGGCGTATGCTGCGTGCGTGGGTGTTAGCGGTACTGGCGCTAACCTGACGCTGCCTGGGGCTGGTGCTTGCCAGTTCACCAAAACGCTACCAGAAAAACTGTTAGCGATCGCAGGAATCAGGCCTGACTCTGCGAACGCTGCAGTTATGCGTTTAGTGTTTTGTAAGTGTCAGTGATCGATCGATACTGCACTTGGGTGGGCTGGGCTGGGCCGGGCGGAGGGGCAAAACGCAGGTGCTAGCAGGTATCTGGGCTGATCCCGCTAACACTGCGTTTGTGGGAACCCTAAACTGCTGGGGACGCTAGTATAGATCTGATCAGATCAGATATTGATCCGATCAGATACTATACCACTAAGGGAGGTGTACGGTGCGTGCGTGGGTGTTAGCGGTACTGGCGCTAATCTGACCCTGCCTGGGGCTGGTGCTTGCCAGTTCACCAAAAGGCTACCAAAAAAACTGTTAGCGATCGCAGGGATCAGGCCTGACTATGCGAACGCTGCAGTTATGCGTTTAGTGTTTTGTAAGTGACAGTGATCGATCGATACTGCACTTGGGTGGGCCGGGCAGAGGGGCAAAACGCAGGTGCTAGCGGGTATCTGGGCTGATCCCGCTAACACTGCGTTTTCGGGAACCCTAAACTGCTGGGGACGCTAGTATAGATCTGATTGGATCAGATATTGATCCGTACAGATACTATACCACTAAGGGAGGCGTATGCTGCGTGCGTGGGTGTTAGCGGTACTGGCGCTAATCTGACGCTGCCTGGGGCGACGCATATCACCGCCGGGCGATCAGGGGGCTAAACCTTTATTCGGTAATAAACGGCGGGTGCCCTGACACTATAAAAAATAAACGAACTAACCAGCGTCACTCGTAACAGTTATACGGTGATCAGTGGTGAAAGGGTTAACTAGGGGGCAATCAAGGGGTTAAAACCTTTATTAGATAGTATATGGGGGTCCCTGTCGCTATAAAACGCTGACGGCGAACCTAAATATTTACCTCACTAACTAGCGTCACCAGCGACACTAATACAGCGATCAGAAAAATGATCGCTTAGTGACACTGGTGACAGGGGGTGATCAAGGGGTTAAAACTTTATTAGGGGGGGTTAGGGGGGTATCCTAGACCTAAAGGGGGGTAATATTCACTGCCCTAACACTGTAACTGTCACAAACTGACACTATGCAGTAATCAGAAAAAAAAAAAAAAAAAAAATACTGCTAATGTCAGTTTGTGACAGGGGGGGGGGGGGTGATTGGGGGGTATCGGGGGGCGATCGGGGGGGGATCGGGGGTGTAAGGTATGCCTGGCATGTTCTACTGTGTGTGTTTGTGTTGTGTGGACTTACATGTCTTCTCTCCTCGGCGCTGGACGGAAACTGCCAGACCGAGGAGAGATGACATCACATCCTCTGCCTGTGTGAAACTACACACAGGCAGAGGAGGATTCCCATTGGCTGGGAGCGATCGCGAGGGGGGGCCACGATCGGATGGTCTCCCCCTCGCCTCCCGACGCTCCCAGTCAGATGCCGACCGCCGATGGCACCGGGGGGGGTCCGATCGGACCCCCCGCCCGCGGGAGGCAGATCACGTACAGGTACGTGATTCTGCCTGCCCGTGCCATTCTGCCGACGTATATATACGTTAGGCGGTCGGCAAGTGGTTAAGTTATAGAATGGGGCCTGGTGTTCTTTGATCTGGAAAAGGCATTTGACTCCATTGATTGGGGGTACATGACCGAGGTATTGCGCCGCATAGGGTTTGGCCCCACCTTTCTTCGGTGGATATTGCTGCTGCAGAACCATCCAGTTGCAGCCCT
The DNA here is from genome assembly GCF_042186555.1 of Aquarana catesbeiana. Lineage (NCBI taxonomy): Eukaryota > Metazoa > Chordata > Amphibia > Anura > Ranidae > Aquarana > Aquarana catesbeiana. The sequence continues at coordinate 236,233,168 of NC_133329.1, read as the reverse complement.
CCGTCTTAATGGCGGGGTGTCAGATGCCTTTCCAGTGTCCAGGGGCACCAGACAGGGGTGCCCGCTCTCACCGGGACTTTTTGCATTAGTTATGAAACCCCTTGGGATCGCGCTGCGTTCATCCCCGCAGATAAAGGGTATTACTGTTGGCACCCTGACCGAAACTACTGCCCTTTATGCAGACGATCTAGTGTTATTTCTCAAGGATACTGGACCATCTCTGCAGGCAGCGCTGTTGGTATTAGGCAAATTCTCGGGGGTCTCTGGCCTTAAAGTTAATTGGACCAAGTCTAAAATACTCCCCTTGTGGTCTCCCATCCTGTACCCGGACAAGCTGATCCCGATAATCCCTTACAGTGGGTGAGCCAGATTAAATATCTGGGGCTTCTTTTTTATTTTTTTTATTTCAATTTTTTTATTAGTTTTTATCTGTATCAAAAATATAACACATAGCGTAGGTGCAGCCTCGCTGTAAGAACAGTATACACAGATTCTTAATACATTCTTGACACAAACCCCCTCCCCCAACCCCCCCCTCCCACCTGAACCAACCCCTCCCCTCCCACTCCATCCTTTTACCCTTCCCATCTACCTTTCTACCTCCAGATCTTTCCTGTTCTTTTCTGCTATCCCTCTTCTCCCTCCTTGTGTTCTATCTTATTAATTCCTCTACTGTGAATTTTACCTTATGCTCCCATTACTTCAGCGAATCTTATTGTTAACTTGTAGTCATCCCATTCCCGCCATTTCTTTTCCAAATTCCTCTATACCCTCTCCATCACTAAACCTGAGGTATTCTAGGTTTTGGATTTCATTTATTTTATTAAACCAGTTCTTCATGGTAGGCCTTTCTGGTTCCTGCCAATGTCTAGGTATAAGGCTTTTAGCAGCATTTAAGAGCTGCGGGAGCAACGTTCTCATATATTGCTTATTTGGCATTCTTATCCCGTAAAATAAGCATCCCCACGGGTCGTCTGGGACCTCTATTTTGTTTATCTCCCTAGTTATTTGCCCGATCTCCCCCCCCAGTATTTTTTAATTTCAGGGCAATGCCACCATATGTGGGCCATAGTCCCTATTTCTTTGCACCCTCGCCAACATAATTGCGATGTTTCACTTTGATATTTGTGTGCCTTATCAGGGGTGATGTACCATTGGGCCAAGCACTTATGATTTAACTCTACCATATTACTATTGACCGACGTAATGTGTACCCGCCGCAGTATTTGCCTGATCTCCGCCTCATTTATTGATGTTGCCAATTCCCTCTCCCACTTCTCGATGTATAGCGGTGTCTCCAGCCCAATCCTATCATTCAACACTCTGTAGATCCTAGAAATCGCCCTCTTCCTTCTTTTATCCACACATATTTTCTCCAAGGACACTCATTTGTAAGCCATTACATTTTTGGTGATAACTTCTGTGTAGGATTGGTGTCCACACCTAGAGGGTTTTAGTAATCACCTACTGGGGTAGGTGAGGTGTGACAACTATTACACTATCACCTTTATGGAAACTGTTTTGTTATAATTTATTCTACTATATACTTAGCCACTATAGAGAGATTTGGTAGAGCACTATTAGACACACAGGTAGCGCCACTTGCCCCTTCACATCTTCTTTCTTTCTATATTCTAGGGCCCTCTTACGGGGTTTTTTTTGGGGAGGCTGCAACCTTCACACACGTCCTAAGCGCAGACCTTCCTAATTAATAATTTTTTTTTTTTAACAAACAAAGGTGTTTTATTGTTGTCATATAGGTTGAATAAAAAAGCATATCCATAGGTACAGTACATATCATCACATGGAATATATTTGTGTACATACAGGTCCAGAAAATACAGTGAACAAGTACAACATGCAGCAAAAGTTTGCATACAGGTACCATGTGGACTAGGTTAATACATTCCGCAGGTGTTTAGTAGTATACCTTTTACAGTTACCTATCTTAGGATATGAGATCCTCACCAGTACGTTAGACAGAGGTCCATGAGGCCCAGACTTTTTCATATTTCCACTTACAGCCTCTGTTCAAATATGTAATCCTATACATGGGTAGTGCAGCTTTGATCAGTGCCTTCCAGGAGGAGATGGAGGGGGGGTCTGGTAGGATCCATTTGAGGAGGATTTCTTTTTTGGCATAAAAGAATAGGTATGCAATTAGTAGTTTTAAGTGGTGTGGTCTTTGCTCGTCATCGTGAACTCCCAGTAATGCCAACTCAGGTGACATTGGGAGGGCCAGTTGCAGTCTGGAGTTAACTTCCTTAAAGACCTTCGTCCAGTAAGTGGAAATGACAGGACAGTCCCAGAACATGTGGAAGAAGGTTCCTATATGTGCTTTACATCTGGGACACTTGGGGTCTTTATCTGGGTACATCCTGTGAAGTTTTTGGGGCGTATAATATATCCTATGCAAAAATTTTACCTGTATTAGCTTATCTCTAGAGGAGATGACCAATCTGGGGCCATACTCCAGGCAGTCCTCCCATCCCTCCCTATCTAGTGAGGGTATGTCACTGTGCCATGTTTCCCACAAACGTTCTATTTTTGGGGACTCATTGCCCAATAACGCACTATACAGAGTAGAAAGAGGCTTGGTTATATCTCCTGGAGCCAATAGTTCCTCTATAGGATCAGCTTTGAGTGTGATCGGCCGGGGGAATTGGGCTCTAGTGGCATGTTTCAGCTGTAGGTATCTGAATGCCATCCAGGTTGGTAAATTATATTTAATCTTCAGATCCGCAAACTTCAGTAGGGTACCCTGGGGCATGATGTGGTTCAGTGTCGTGATGCCAAACCTGGCCCACAACTGTGGATCCGGAATGGAACGAAGTTGTGATAGGGTGGGATTGCCCCACAAAGGTTGTGCCGGAGACCACTGATCCGGCCACAAAAAGCGCCGCCGGGCAGCGGTCCACACCCGCCAAGTTACCCTGGTTGGTCCCGGTGTCGTCTTATATGCCCCGGGACCCCTGTATGGAAAGCTGCGGAGCCCAGCGAGGGCGCCCAAGCAGTTCGCCTCCAGGCATACCGCCGCATTGGATCTATCCCTTTGGTACCACCACTGGGCTGTCACTAGTACCGCTGCCCAATAATAAACCTGAAAATTGGGTAGGGCTAACCCACCCAGGTGGGCAGGTAGCCATAGCGTGGATCTGGCCAACCGCGGTATCGCCCCATTCCATATAAAGGAACCTATGCATTTGTTTATCTCTTTGAAGAAGCTGACTGGGATCCATATCGGGCAGTTTCTGAATAGATAATTAAATTTGGGTAATATGATCATTTTTAATAGGTTAATGCGGCCTATCAAATTTAGTGGCAAATTTGACCATGTTGAACACTTGGATCTAAGGGTTCGATAAGACAGGCATCAGATTTTTCCCCAAGAAGTCCGAGTGATGTTTCGTCACCTGGACCCCCAAATAACGAAATTCCTCAACCCAGCGGAGAGGAGTGGAGGCCGCCCCATGGATGGTTCCCTCATCTAGCGGGAAAAGTATTGACTTGGCCCAGTTAATCCTTATACCCGAGTATCTTCCAAACGTGTCAAAAATACGTAGGGCAGCTAAGAGCGAGGGGCCCACATCGTTAAGGTATAGTAATGCATCATCCACTTACAAGGACAGCCGCTCTTCCAGCTTACCCAGCCGCAAGCCCAGCACATCTGGAGCATTCCTGACCAAAATGGCCAGGGGCTCCAGGGTCAAGGCAAAGAGGCCGGGGGAGAGTGGGCAACCCTGTCTCGTGCCACGGAAAAGGGCGAATGGCTCTAGTATTGATGTTGGGGGGGAGGTGAGAAGCTGGTCCTGGCTGTCTTTAATGGACCTAATTGGAGTGGAGGGGATGTTGCCCCTTGCTAACCAAGCCAGGAGCTTCCCATTCTTCCCCCCGAACTCAAACACCCATTGGGCTGAATAAAGGAGGGCCCTGCTTGTATCCTTAAGTCTAGCATCAGACAGATCACGTACAGATGTTGCCAGGCTTGATATTGAGCCTCAGTCTGGTTGGAAATATAGTCAGCCTCTAGTTTGAAGGACCTACCCTCCAGCTCCTCCAGGGCCCGGGCTCTTTCTCGTTTAGTGCGTGATATCTTGGATATAAATTCTCTTCTAACCCAGGCCTTAAAAGAATCCCAAAGTGCTGGGGGAGGGGCTGAGTCAGTATTCTCAGTCCAGTAGTTGCATATGGATGCTGTAATAGGCTCCTGGAGCTTCTCCTCTGCTGCCCAGTAGCTAGAAAGTCGCCATAGGCGAGACCCAGAGGGAACAGTTAGTGTTAAAGAAAGACACAAGGGAGCGTGGTCAGAGATCCCTCTGGGAAGCATAGAGATATCCTGGACACATTGTAAGGCCGATCTAGATCCAAACGCCAGGTCAATTCTAGATAGTGTTTTAAAGGTGGAGGAGTGGCAGGTATATTCTCTTTCTTTCGGGTGCGTGTGTCTCCACACATCCGTAAGGGCGAAAGTGTCTGCCCACTGCCGGAGGTGAGGAGAGTCACGAGTTGACGTACACATCCTATCCACATCAGCGCATGGAACCATATTAAAATCACCCATCAGAAGTACTAAGCCGGTGTCCAGCTGGACTACCTCCTGCATAATGTCATGAAGAATTTGGACCGATGCCGGCGGGGGGAAGATACAACCCAACCAGTACAATATCCCTATCATAAATGTTTGCGTGTACTATGACATACCTGCCCTCCTTATCAGTCTTTATAGCCATGGGTTTAAAGGGTAGGGATTTCCGGACCAGGATGCTGACCCCACATAGATATGTAGAATAAGTGGTGTGATAGTTTAACCCCACCCATGGTCTTTTCAAGGAGATTGTCTTATGGCCCTGAAGATGGGTCTCTTGTAGAATGCAAATGTCAGGATTATGTTTCTGTAGAAAGCGGAACACCAGGGATCGTTTCACCGCTGAGTTTAGGCCCCTAACATTCCAAGAAATGTAATTGGAGCTATTCGAGGTATATGGGAGAAATCAGTGTAGGGGTAGAAGGCTCGTGGGGCAGCATCCTGGCCCCATGCATGAGGAACACTGTAGCACATATGACACTGTACCAAATTACCTTAAGTATAGACATCACAAAACACCTGAGGTGACAAAAAAACACCTTTAACATTCCCAACCCTTTCCCTAACCCTCCCCCTCCCCGCATCCCAATCCCCAACCTAGGAATGCTTAGAACCCCAAACATTATACACCCAATGCTAGGGGGCGTGTACCAGTGGGCATATATATACACTGAGAGGGGAGAGACCCTGCGGATCTGGAGAGCCTCCACCGCCAGTGCAGGAGAGGATCAACACAGTTATTAGGTTTCATCTCCATCCATCAAATGCGCACCAAGAGATAACAAAACTCATACCCTTTGCACATTTAAACATGAGCGGGGGGGAATAGCATACGATTAGACCCCAAGAGAAAAACAATCCCATCCCCTTGAATAACAGTCCTTTTAGTCTGAAGAATCTCCAGCAGGGAAAAGTCCCAGACCCGAATGGCCTGACTATACTCTACTATATATTTTTATTATCTCCTCTTCTGTTATAGGGGCTTCTAACCAACTAAGTTGATCCTCTGAGATTTTATTTAATCGGGTATCCTTAAGAAAGGCTTTTATTTTCTCTTGTTTTTGCCTCTTCTTTGGTACCCTGCTTATTTATTGAGTAAAGTCTCCCTTAGTACTCTTGAAAGATCTTAGCAATTTCTGCTGTTTTGTGTACCGGTTCCCCTGTACTTGTTTGTATTTTCTCAATATAGTTAGCAGCTTTTTTTTCCCTAATACCCTCGCCAGATGTTTCCAAGGCTTGTTCCCATATTGGTACCTTTCTCTCTTAACCAGGTTGTAAACCGTTCGCGTTTCCTGTTCTATTAAGTCTCTCATAGCCTCCCTTTTACAGCTTTTAAAGACAGTTCTATATCTCTCGTGGTCTTATGCAACTGTTATGGATTTCTTTCATTAGAGCTGTTTTAATCTCCTTAGTTCTCTTCATAGGCGTGCGCACAGGGTGTGCCGGGTGTGCCTGGGCACACCCTAATCACCCCCATGTGCATCGCTCTGCCTGGCCCTGGTAATTCTGTATGGGTTCCCGGCAACAGAGAGAGGAGCCCAACTCACAAACTCTTGGCACCGCTGCTCTGCAGCTATTTAAAAAGAAAAAACAGCCCCATTGTCTATCTGCCTGGCAGGGCCAAAAGGGGACTATTTCACCACTTTCGGGTGCAGGCGGAGTGATCTACTGCACTGTGGTTCCTGACAATTAAATTAAAGTCCCGGCGTTCCCCTTCTTCTATAACAATCTGCCGGGGCTTTAATCTAATTGCAAGCAAAGACTGTGGAAGATTACTCCACCTGCTCCTGAATGTGGATAAAAAGCCCTCCTTTGGCCCCAGACTCCGGTGCCCAGCCCAGCACAGCACAGTGCAGTGCAGTGGATGGAGTGGTGGGTCTGGGATGGTGAATCCCAGTGATCGATGCTGTGCCTGGCTCTCGGTGACTGACATGGAGCAGCGGGCGCAAGTGCATAGGATGGCTGGCTGTTTGGATCCCTCCAGTGTGTCCCGGGTCCCTCCCTCACGATGCCGACTCATCCCCCCCACCCTCAAGTGGATGTGCTGCAGGAAGAGCTTGGCTACACTGCTGCCTGCCCAAATCGTGAGTACCAGCTAACCCTCTAACCCTGCCAGGCTATCTGGGGTCCCCTCTGACACTGTTCTCTTCTGACCCTGTGCCTTCCATCTGCCCTGCACCCCTCACCCTATACTGACCTACTCTACAGCACCCTACACCCCTCACTATGCACCCTGCCCCCACCCCACAGAACCCTGCACCCCTCACTGTGAAGCCTGCCCCCACCCCACAGAACCCTGCACCTCTCACTGTACACCCTGCACCCACCCTGCCCCCACCCCACAGAACCCTGCACCCCTTACTGTGCACCCTGCCCCCACCCCACAGAACCCTGCACCCCTTACTGTGCACCCTGCCCCCACCCCACAGAACCCTGCATCCCTCATTATGCACCCTGCACCCACCCCACAGAACCCTGCACCCCTCACTGTGCACCCTGCACCCACCCCACTGAACTCTGCACCCCTTACTATGCACCCTGCACCCACCCCACAGAACTCTGCACCCACCCTGCCCCCACCCCACAGAACCCTGCACCTCTCAATGTGCACCCTGCCCCCACCCCACAGAACCCTGCACCCCTCACTGTGGACCCTGCACCCACCCCACAGAACTCTGCACCCCTCACTATGCACCCTGCACCCACCCCACAGAACCCTGCACCCACCCTGCCCCACCCCACCCCACAGAACCCTGCACCCCTCAATGTGCACCCTGCCCCCACCCCACAGACCCCTGCACCCCTCACTATGCACCCTGCACCCACCCCACAGAACCCTGTACCCCTCACTATACACCCTGCACCCCTCACTACACACCCTGCACCCATCTCATAGAACACTAGTCTGCGCCCCTGTCAGGCTTAGGCCCTGCTCTGTCAGGTGGAGGGAGCTTTGTCAGGTAGACTGTATCAGGCCCATGAATTCTGACAGTGGCCCTGTCGCTCTGTGTGCTGGTGGGGTGATGGGAAAGCTCTCCCTCTCTTCTCTTTCTCTATGCGGGTGGGGAGATGAGATAGAGATATATTATATACTCACACCCACAGGTGTGTTTGAGCTTTGGGGTGCACACCCTAATGTAATAGGCTGTGCACGCCTATGGTTCTCTTCTTCCTCTCCACCCCGGCCATGATCAAGATACCCCTGATATATGCCTTATGGGCTTCCCACACTATGGCTTCTGATATACCCTCTGTGTTGTTAACCCTAAAAAACTGCACTAGTTCTTCTTTGATTCGCTCCTCTATTGCTTTATCTTGTAATAGATCTTCATTTAACCTCCACGTTACTCCTCATTTGGGCCCCCCCGATCTTCAATTGTAATGTCACAGGCGCGTGGTCCGAAAAAGTAATTATTCCAATGTTTGTGCTGACCGCTGCCTCTAGCAACCTATGCTCAATCAAAAAGAAATCCAATCTGGAATACGTCCCATGTATGGGGGACTGGAATGTGTAATCTCTTACATTGATATGCTGCAACATCCACACATCTACCATTTGGTGTTGGTGCAATTTCTTTTTTCATTTATTCCTCCATCCCATTCCAGTCTCCCGTACCTGCGACGTACTATCTTTCCTCTGTTCTATCCAAAAGTTAAAATACCCAGCCATGATGGCCCCCTGTCTTAAACTCCATAAACTCTGCTATCACCCCCATTAAATATCCAATGGGGTTTTTATTGGGGCCATAGATGTTTGCCAGGGAGTACTCAACTCCATTCAGTTATTCAGTTTTCCTCTCAGAAATAAATAACTCCCTTCTGGATCTGTCTTTCTTTTCTCTAAAGTCAAACCTCACTCCCCTGACAAACCCTACGGTCACTCCCTTTGCTTGTCTGATAGGAGAGTCCCCATAGTACCATATCGGGTAGTCTTTGGAGAATATTTACTACTTGAACCCTGGAAGAAATGTGTCTCCTGTAGCAGTACCACGTCTGCTTTAAGATATTTTAATTCGCTTATTATATTAGCCCTTTTTATAGGGGCATTTAGACCACGTACATTGTATGTAATTACATTTAGGCTAGACATCAATATCTATTTTGTTTTTAAAGTTTTCCTATGACATAGAGCAGGCGAGCGAGGAGGTAGAAACTTCTCCAACATACTACCAGTAAAAGGAGGGATCTGTACCTCCTATTGTACTTTTCCAAGTAGATACCCCTTCCTACCCAAATTTCACTCACCCCACCTTTCCCTCCCCCCTATCTGCCCTATTCCCTCCCCCCCCCCGTCCTACCCAATATAGGGGAACTGGCCTCCCCATGGCTCTTTTATCCGTGGCCCACCGATCTCCTACCGGCTCTACAGTTTACCCCCTAGAGGTTGAGCTCTAAATGAGATCATCAGGCAGAGTCAGTACTCCCCCCAGCTTGTTTTAGGGGTACCCGTACCCACTCCACTCCCCTCCTCTACCCCCTTCCACCCCACCCCATCCCCACACCCCATCCTTGGTCAATTTCCCTTCATCTTTTTATTTTCCATCTATTTTTAATATTTTTTTTCTTCTTTTTCCATAAGTCTTATTTTTTCTTCTCTTCTCGTCATTTCGGTTTAATGACTGGTTGCCACAGCTGCTGTTCATCTGTGTTTTCTGTATTCTCCCGTCTTTCCCACCAATCCGGAATTTCTACCACTGGAACATTTAAACGATTGCAAAATGTAAGCGTATCTTCAGGGAATCTTAAAATTGCGGATCGACCCTCTGTACGTCCAATTAGGCAAGCAGGAAAACCCCATGTGTATTGGATATTGTGCAGCTTAAGCTGTTCGAGTAAGGGTTTAAGAGTTCTTCTCCTGGCTAGTGTCTCTGTGGCCAGATCTGGAAATATTTGTAGAGTGGTCTCTCCATATTTAGCTGGTTGGTTGAATTTTATAAATGCCCTTATCTGTTCTTTGTCCTGAAATCTTGCGATGACGTCTCTTGGGACGTCTCCTGTCATTTCCGCTGGCTTTCTGATCCAATGGATTCTTTCGAACTTGATTTTAGTACTTACTCCGGATCCGTTTACCATGTGACCAAAAATTCTATCCATTTTTTCTTGTAGCTTTTCGCTTTCCCCTCGCATCTCTGGTAAGCCTCTAATCCGAAGATTTTTCCTTCTATTCCGGTTTTCTTGGTCTTTGATTTTATACAATATATTCCTTTGGTCTTTCTGCATCTCGGCCATCTGTTCCTTAAGCCTTTTTATCATGTCCCCCTGTATAACCAACTTATCTTCTACTCTTTTTAGTATGTGATTCATACTTTCATGCAGGTTTGCTATTTCTCCTTTACTTGACTTTTCCAATCTTGCAAACATTTCCACCATTTCACCCTTTGTTGGTAGCATTTTTTTTTGTCTAGTTTCCATTATGGCTTCTTTCTCTGATGTCTCACTTCTCCCTGAGGGGTTTTCTGTTTCTTCCAATGGTTTTCTCAATCCATTCTTTTGAGTACCCTCTGAGAGTTTACTCTTATGCCCCGTACACACAGTCGGACATTGATCGGACATTCCGACAACAAAATCCTAGGATTTTTTCCGATGGATGTTGGCTCAAACTTGTTTTGCGTACACACGGTCGCACAAAGTTGTCAGAATTTCCGATCGCTAAGAACGCGGTGACGTAAACCACATACGACGAGACTAGAAAATGCCAGTTCAGAACCAAGTGCGGCACCCTTTGGGCTCCTTTTGCTAATCTCATGTTAGTAAAAGTTTGGTGAGAGACGATTCACGCTTTTTCAGACTCGTGGTTTTCAGATCATTTTCTGCTGTTCAGTTTGTGCTTGTGGGTTTGTATCTGCTCTTCAGTGCGTGCAAGCAAGCTACGCGTGACTTGTCATTGTGTTCTTGTTCGTTCGTTACTGTTTTTCAGGTCGCTCTTCACAGGCCTTGCTGTTCTTCAGTGCGTTCTGTTACTTCATTCTGAGCAGCCGACCGTTTTCTAGCCATGTTGCGTATACGTACTCCTCGTAGAGTTCGTGCTGTGCGGGGGCTTGGTGTTGGGGTCCTGACCTTGACACAAGTCCAGTCCATGAACAGGGTGGGGAGGAGTTCACGGACCAAGAATTGGTTGCTTCAGCATGACCAGTTCTGTCATATGCCTTTGCTCCGTGAGATCCATGAGAATAATCCTGATGATTTCAGGAACTTTCTCCGGATGACAGACCCCGTATTTCACCGTTTGTTGGCTTTGCTGACCCCCTATATTAGCAGGCAGGATACCTGCATGAGGCAAGCCATCACTCCGGAGCAGAGGCTCGTCGCCACCCTGCGGTACTTGGCGACGGGGAGAAGCCTGCAGGACCTCAAGTTCTCGACAGGCATCTCCCCCCAGGCTCCGGGAATCATTATCCCAGAGACCTGTTCTGCCATCATTCAGGTACTGCAGAAGGAGTATATTAAGGTAAGATTTTTATCCTTTAATATCACATTTTATTGTATATAATGTTTGCTAATATATTGTATTTCTTTCCTCATTCCCTAATTACCATGATTGTAATATGCTGTGAATGTCCCCTTTGTTCTCATGCATGCTGGATTTTTATGTATTTTTTTTTTTTGGTCCTTCATACTTATTTGCCTTCACTTACCTCCCCAGCATGGTCTCCTGGCCCTATATTCACCTCATGTAGTCACTTAACAATGTATTTTATCAGCTCCATAGTAGTGCTTTACCCCAAACACCCCCTAAAATGTTTTTAAATGTGATTTGTGCTTTAAATTCAGGCAGAGTGCCAGAGGCTTTTTTTGGGGGGGTCCCCAAATCATTTGGAACCCTCCCTCCCCCCAACTGCTAAGTCAGCTGATACCAATTCTCTATCTATCCTCAATCACCTATCTGCTGACTTTGCCAAACCCATACACACTATACCCATCTCTTCTGTGCTCAGATTTATGGATGAATTCCCCAAAGCATGTAGTGCAAGGGCCTGCCTGTATGCTTTCAAATGGTACTGGTTATTATTTTGATAGGTAATAGCAGAATGTCCAAATGTGCTCAAATGTGTACAGTGTGTATTTATATCTTTGTATTATGACACTTCTTACCTGTCCAGTGGGCTGCCAATAGGAGGGGCTGTTCCAAGTAATACACATTATTTAGGCATTCATCTCTCAATGAAGTGGAGAGGGTTACCTGTCCAAGAGCTCCCCCCCTATAATGTTAGAAATGGCCCATGACAGGGGGGGGAGGGGGAATATGATAGGTGTACCTTATACTTTGGTCTTTAAAAATTCCCATAAATCAATGTTATCTTGATGTTGGCCAAGAATGTTTGTGTCTAATCTGCTTTCCATGTTTATGTGCAAAAAGCCTAATTTTTTTTGTTTTCCTCAACAGTTTCCATCCACGCCACAGGAATGGCAGACTGTGGCCTCCCACTTTGCCCAGCGGTGGGACTTTCCTAACTGCGGAGGGGCAATTGATGGGAAACACATCCACATCATCCCACCATCCAACTCGGGGTCATACTATTATAATTATAAGGGGTTCAATAGTATTGTGATGTTGGCGGTAGTGTCAGCTACTTATGAGTTCCTGTATGTGGACGTGGGGAAGAATGGCTGGATGTCCGATGGTGGAGTCATTGCCCAGACCGAGTTCTACAGGCGTCTCCAGAATGGCAGCTTGGACCACCTCCAGAAGACAATGTGGAAGGACTCCCATTCGTCTTCATTGCGGATGAAGCCTTTGCACTGGGGGACCATCTTATGCGGCCATTCCCGATGAGGACCCTCACCCCGGACCAGAGGGTTTTTAATTACCGGCTGGCCAGAGCCAGAAGAGTGGTGGAAAACACATTTGGAATCATGGCCAGCCGGTTCCGCCTATTTCTTACACCCATACATATGGCGGAGTATAAACTGAATCACATTATCCTGGCCTGCTGTGTTCTACACAACTTTTTACGGCAACATTCTGCCAACTATGCTGGCTCAGTTGGGCCTGAGGCCAGAATTCAAAATGAACCAACCCTGACGGCGCTTGAAAGTGGCCGTCCTGGCTTGCCCTCCCTCAGTGCCCGTGATGTCCGGCTAAGATACCTGGAATTCTTTGCGGGTAGGGGGGCTATCAATATGCAAGACAATGTGTGAAACCTTTATCAAATGAAAAAAAAAATTAAGCAAATCTTTGGTGACATTTACTGCTTGTGTTTGTTTTAGCTGACCCTGACAGAAATGTGTGGATTCCTGAAAATGGCGTGATTGTGTAACCTTACAAAGCACTGTTCGATGTTATTTACTAAAGGCAAAGACACTTTGCACTACAAGTGCACTTGAAACTGCACTTGTAGTGCAAAGTGGATTTGCCCTTAGGAAATAACCCCCATTGTCACAGAAAGCAGCAATTAGAGCACCACAAAAGTGTTGGAGCGTTGAGACAATTATCCACACATTCTTGATTAACAATCTTTTTAATACCTGCACAATCACATGTGCATTTAGAAAAGGTTTTTTAAAACAAACTAACACGTTTGTTGTATAACAATTTTTGGGGTGGCATTAGAAAAAGTAGAAATATCCATTTAAGATAAAACAGGCATGTTTCAAACCAACAAGAAAGACACAAATCTTGAACTTACAAAGTTCACATTTGGTAGAACTTGAAGGCAATATCAGACATGAGTATTTAGGAACTGTGTTTGATATTGCGTTCAGATGGGGTGAAGTCACCCCAGGAAAAGCCAAATTTTGAAGATGCACACCAATTTATGAATGTCAACATGTGCTAGCTGCCATCACGGGGGATCAAGGGACGTGTTTTGGGGGAGCAACCCCTTCCTCTCAGCTACTTTATTATTGAGGAAGGGGTTGCACCCCCAAAACGCGTCCATTGATCTCCCGTGATGGCAGATAGCACATGTTGACACACTGTGTGCCTCTTCAAAATTTGGCTTTTCTACAATTCGACAAAAAATTTAAAAATTGTTGCACACCATAAAAGAAAGGGATTTGGAGGGGTTTTAAACTCTCCCCAAAACATCAATGATGTTATTATTTTTTTTAATAACATCATTGATGTTTTTCTTGATATTTTCCAATGCAACATTACACCCCATGATCTCCCCAATCAGGATCTGTGCACTTTCCGAGGTGAAATGCCCTGGATCCACAACATCACGATCACCTAAAAAGATAGAAACCAAAAAAAAACATGTATTATAAATATGCCAGCATCCATCTCTTACCTGAGCCTGTGGTTGCAGACACTCACCTGTTGTGGTGACTAGTTCCACCACGTCTGGCAGAACTATAAATATGAAACATTGCTTGGAAGTGGGGTACAATTGTCTATTTTGGCAGAGTTCCAAGATGTAGAATTTTGAGTGTCCTTTGTCAAGCTTCAATACTTTACCTGTTTTGTCCAAGCTTCACAGATGGAGACACCCCTATAGTATACACTGGAGCACCTGTGTGGGCCCCCTAATAAAAAGGGTGTTCTTGTGCCCCACACTAGTGCTCCAGTGTCCAGATGTGAAAACTGCTGCTGAGTGTCCTCTCCTTACACAGAATCGAGTTTGCATTTCATTCTAGTAACAAACCTATCTACACAACCAAATTATTTTTATACAAGTAGGCCCTAAAAAATGTGGAACAAGTGGGGTATAATGAGGCTTGTTTTATCATGTAAATGAATTTGGTACCATAAAACTATGGTTGCCTTCCAACCCCCATATCCATGGTCTGGAGCAGCCGTGCGGAGAGTAACAGGTGCACCTGGATGACTGGCCACATGCCCACATAAGCGGTACTTGAAAAGTACCCCTCGGATCACTGAGAACTGTTCAGGTTAGTGTACGGCACTGTACACAGTGACAAGAGGGACAGCTTACAACATTGGATCCACTGCTATCCGGTAATACCACAGGATTCCCAGACGGGACCCGGAAGCGGTAACGTACAAGGCAACCTTCTTTGTATTCCTGCCTATACTTGTCACTACTTGACTTTACCACAGCATACATTTGTATAGAGTTAATCAATACTGGATAACTGCACATCTTGCAATAGACTATCCTGGACCCTGGCAATAGTGATCCTACATTCATACATGCAAGGCCAATACATCCCCATCCATAGTATGTATTGACGTCTGATTACAGACCTCATATCAGCACCCCACTCCACGGCCGATTATCCTCTCCCAGGTTCCCCATTCCTTTCCCCTCTTCCCCTTCTCTCCCCTTCCTTCCCCCCCCCCCCTCTTCCTCTCCCCCCTTCTCCCAGCTTTCCCTATTCCTCCACATCTTTTCCTGAGCCGCCCCTCCCCCGGGGGAATTGATGTCTGCAACACAAACCTTACTCAGCATTGCTGTATACTCCACATTGAGGTGGTTTGCGCAGACATCAATAGCCAAGACGTCCGGACGCTTTTGTTTTGTTTTGTCAGTCTACACATGTTTTATGTTCCCCATGTCTGTGATTCGTTTGTGTTTGATCAATTCAGATATTGATCAATTTTATTAGGGCAGGGTTACATCTGGGTAATGGTATATCTCCATGTTCATCAATTTTGTACCAATAAATATTCATTCCGTATTTATTACATATTGAGTTTGCCTCTCCTTTGAGCCCCGCTTTTCTTCTTGGTCCCCCCCTGTCCGGGACAATTTTGTGTTACCTAAAAAATGTGGGCAAATGCATATGGCCAAAACAATGGTGTTTTATAGGCCGAAAGAAAAATGTTGGATACGAACGAATAATGTGCCCATGAACATGAAAGTTGCCATTTTAAACTGTGCAACAGTTAAGAAAAACACACGGAGCAGCACGAACGTAATAAACATAAAAAGAATAGGAACACAGCACAACTACTTACTTTTTTGCAGCACTCTCCAAATCTTTCTGTACTGCTCATGTTCTCTTAATTTGAGGTCCGACCACCGCTTCCTGAGCTGATCTTTCGATCGTCGTACCCCGAAATTCCGGTGCAGACTCTTGACCACTTTCGCCATTATCTTGGCCTTTCTGACATTGGGGTTGGGGTAAGGTACATACTTTCCATCATAGTCGGCCCTCTTCAGAATGTCGACCATCTCCCCAAAGGACATATTTGAGGCCTTAAATCTTCTCCTTCTGGATCGTGACGTTTCCGGCTCCGGGCTTTCCTCCCCCTCCTCCTCGTTGCTATAATTAGCACGCACCTGCTGTGTCTCCGCCATGTGCTCTTCCCCCACTGCGCCAAACGAAAAGGGGCGGGGAATAGACTAGAAAGAACGTCAGGGGCGGGCGGAGTTACACGCATGCGCAGTGTGTATAAAGTGTAACATGCGTGCGTAGTACGTACGATCTGTGAGCGGAGGAAGGAGTATCGGAGGCGCCAATGGTGATAACGAAGGTAAGAGCAAAACTTGGGCCTATACTGCTTCGAGATTAAGGCCTATATTGTAACAAGATTAGGAGAGTTTTGCCTGACATTAGGGTTTGTCTCGTGTTGTGTTTTGCAGAAAAAATGGATGGCTTCAATGACCACAACTTCCTCCCCCTGTTCATAGACAAATACAGGGAGCTGCCCTGTCTGTGGCAGGTGAAACAGCCGCATTATAATAATAAACAAAAGAGGCAGGCAGCGCTGGAGAAACTGCTGGAGCTGGTGAAGCCGGTGGTCCCCACGGCAACCATCCCCTATTTAAAAAACAAAATTGGTGGCCTGAGGAGCACTTATCTTAGGGAGCGCAAGAAGGTCACGGATTCCCAGAGATCAGGAGCTGGAGCAGATGACATTTATGTCCCCAGGCTGTGGTACTATGAGAGACTTTGTTTTCTGTCAGACCAGACTGGATACAGGGAATCCCTCTCAACCCTTCCTTCCACTCTTCCTTCCACTCTTCCTTCCACCCCAGCTGAGGGTTCCGATGTCCAACCTGGGACTTCCAGCCAGGAAGAAGTGGAGGAGCCCAGCTGGAGCAAGGTATAGCATTCTGGGAGAACATGAAAGTGTGGGCAGGCACCAAGACTTTATAGGCACAATAAGGATACTTATATCATTAAAAGTCTTATTTTTATTTCAAAAATATTGTTCTAAAAACGGGGAAAGACAAAAATTTCTCTGCCTGATGTTTTTGCAGTACGGATGTTCCCCTGGTGTTCCCCCCAAACAGCCTCCATATATTATCTTTTGACTTACATGGAAATGTTTATATTATACACATACAAAAATATTTTGGAAATTCTGATAATAGTGTATTATTCATTACAGTTGTCGTATTGCATGCTCCTGAAGAAGCGCCAAGGCGCGTAACATGTCGAGCTTATGAGCATATACAGAATTTGACTACCACCGTCACATAGCGTTTAACTCAACGATATGTACTGTAACTATATAGATCGATAAGTTGTTTTTGTCTCTTACTGATCCTGTAGTTCCGTTGTTTTTCTATACCAACTCACTTACTGTGTATGGAGTGCATATTCTGTAAACGATGTATATCATATTCAGTTTTTATCCAATTTTTGTCTTTCCCCGTTTTTAGAACAATATTTTTGAAATAAAAATAAGACTTTTAATGATATAAGTATCCTTATTGTGCCTATAAAGTCTTGGTGCCTGCCCACACTTTCATGTTCTCCCAAACTACTTTATATTAGACGTGGCACACATAATCTATCCTGTATCCGCATGACCACTGTGCGATGATACATTTCTAATTCATTTAAGGTATAGCATTCTTCTACAGATTTCTTTGCAAAACATAAATGATGTTTACTAGATGTTATTATTGATCACTAATTGCAGATTTATTAAAGTGTTTTGCATATCAATAGACAGTAGTGGGCAAAAATATTTGGGACAAGAATGAAAAATGCTGGGCTCAGAATGATCATCAGTTATATTTCTTAACATTCAATTTGCAACAGTCATGAGGTGACAATTGTGTGTGATTGATGAAGAAAAAACTCAAAATTGTCCCTTTTTCATACACAGGAAGACCTCAGCCAGGAGGAGGCTGTGGAATGTGGCACACAGGAGGAGGTTGTGGAATGTGGCAGCCAGGAGGAGGCGGGGGTTAGTGGCAGCCAGGAGGAGGCGGGGCTAAGTGGCAGCCAGGAGAAGCCTGGGACCAGTAGGAGCCTGACAGAATTGCAGGTTCCTCCCCTCCGCCTTCCATACAAAAGACCGAGGAAGGGGAGTAACGTGCAGGATTCAGCGCTCAGGCTCATTCAGGAGGCTTCTGCGTCCCTCAAAGCCTTACCCACTCCTGAAAAGGCCTTTGCCTGCATGGCTGCCACCAAACTAAAGGGCATGCAGGAGGGCCAACGCCTCTTGTGTGAGAAACTTATTTATAAAGTCCTAACTAAGGGGGTGAGTGTCGAAATCACACCCAATACTGACGTGATTGAGTTGGACCATCCTCCTCCTCCTGCTGCCACAACTCCACCACCACAGCCACAGCGTGGAAGGAAGACCAGAGAGTGATGACCTGGGTTCAGTCTGGTCTGACAAATGATGCAGTCTCTTGTATTACCAAAGACTGGAGACACAGATGTCATTTGCTGCTTTCCGGATCTCTGTGACTTCTGGACCAGACTGCACTCCCTTAGATATGGACTCCTCAGGCCACCAATTTTGCAGTAAAATAATTGATGTGTGCCCTGGGGGCCAAAGGCTTCACCAATTTCTGCTGTTTCTCCAGTGTTGCCTCCCTCTTTGTTTGGTTCTGAGCCCTTAATAAAGGAAGTTTTGGTTCAATTATACTCCCCTATGTGTGTTTTCCTTAAAAAAAAAACAGTTTGTTGGTGAGGAAGCAGGTACATTTCAAAAATACAATGTGAAATTAACAAGAGACATCAACACCAAACAATCTCATTGATATTAAATAATACAAGATATCAATGGTGTTGTGGTACCTTGACACACAAAACACACACACAAAATATTCTGGACTAAAAAGCCAAAAAAAAAAAAAACCAGCCTTGAAACAAATTTTTTTACACTTAAAAACAAACAAAAAAAAAAAATTGGTCAGATGTGACAAATCAAAATATATTGAGGGAATCCCGATAAATAATAAAGAAAGAAGTTTGTGAGAAGTCTGTGTGAATATGAGCAGCAAAACTACTTCATTCTTCTCACATTATAAAGAAGAAGAAAGTGCGCTGTATTAAACCATTTTTTACATCGCAGCGTGACGAAAGTGGTGTATCCATTGCGAACGCTAATTTTACCAGACCGAGCTTTTCCGTCTCAGAATTTCTTCTGAGCATGCGTGGCACTTTGTGCGTCGGAACTGGCCACACACGTTTGGAATTGATGTGATCGGATTTTGTTGTCGGAAAATTTTATAGCCTGCTCTCAAACTTTGTGTGTCAGAAAATCCGATGGAAAATGTCCGATGGAGCCCACACACGGTCGGAATGTCCAACACCACGTTCCGATCTGACATTTTCCATTGGAAAATCCGACCGTGTGTACGGGGCATTAGTCCCTGTTTGTTTCCCAGGGCTTTCTCTACCACCCTCCTGGGTCATGTATTTTTTGATGGTTCCCGGACTGGCGTTTACTCTGGGTGGGTTTACTGCTGCACCTCTTGCCGATTTACCCCTCATTTCTTGGTTTCAAGTTATTGTTATTACGCTGATGAGTAACACCCCCCTCCTTATTCTCTTCTTTCTCTTTTCCTTTCCCTCTTTCCTCTCAAGACTACTTTTCCTAGGAGTATTACTCTGAGGTGGGGGTGTATTCCCACACAGTACTTTACCCTGTTGTATTTTAAAAAAACGCAATAGTCACCAGAGCATGCAGCATGTAGTACTGTGGTTAAGTAAGCACTATCAAAAAAAAAAAAGAACTACGCAATACTATGCGCTGTTGTAATCGCTGTAATTGCTGAAGATACCAGAGTCACCCCGATGTACAGTGCATATACGTATGTGAACACCGTCTGGGAGAGGTTAGCAGTTCAGAAGTTTGTCCTCAGTATTTACTCCCCCACTGCTACAGCTGCTGCAACTACCCACCAATTGTTATAAGTCCCAATTATGATCTTTAGCTGTTTTAGTGAATTGCGCTTTTTATACGCTGTTTTTTCTATACAGCCCGGCTTCCGCCTCCTCTGCGCTAGTGGGGTTTCTTTCACTTTGCCCAATGGGCGGTTCACAGTCACAGTACACAGTCAGAGTTCATAATCCAGTTCACAATCCTATTTATGTGACATCAGTATATCAGTGTATCAATGTAAGAACACAGTCTTAGTAATGTTCAAGTGTTTGTCCTTAAAAAAAAAAAAATTCTCTTTTATTCTTTTTCTTTTTTTATTCTTCACTGCTACAACTGCTGCGACTTTTGAGACTGAGAATGCTATTGTGATCTCCACTTTCATATATGCGAGCAAATGGTCCTTTCTCTTTGCTGTTTATACTTTCACAGTCCAGCTTTTTCAACATCTATGAGTGGCAAATATAGTCTGTATATAGTCTATATGCGATCCTTGCTCTCTTTATAGCAGTCAGTGTAAATATGCCACCATGCATGTATCTGTCAGACAGCAGGTACAGTACTTTCCATTTATTGCCTCACTCTCCACTTAGCATTAACAGCATTAACATTTGATGAGATTATTTACCGGTTTTGAGGTGCAGGGGGTCGCTGTTTACTTCAGAGCACTGTGGCTCTACTCCAATCGTGGAGGGAGCACACTTTCGCTGTTTGGCGGTTACTGGTGCACAGGCTCTGACAGCTCCGCTCCGTCCATTTGGCCTCTGGCGTCACTGCTCATGTGCTGACTCCAGACTCCATATTCTGTGTCCCGGAGATCAGGGCTGTGGCACGCCTCCTTCCGCAGACTCTCCAGGCGCGGCAGGTGCCTGGCTCGTACACAACGTGCAGGAGGGACAAAAACCCTCCGCTTGTTCCTACAGCAGCAGCGTCCATCTTAATCGGGCCAAAGCACCAAGGCGGGGGGTTTGTGGAGGGTCAAGAGGCGGCTCTCCTTAGGCCTACATCGTACTGGGAGGGAGCTTTACGGGCTTCACGGGCTCAGCCTCGACTCTGGCCCAACGCCCACATCCGGCCCCTCCCTCAGACCCATCCTGAATGAAATATCTGGAGCTTCTAATCACAAACTCGGTGACTGACTTAATCAACCTTAATGTCTCCCCCTTACTTGGTATTCTATCTAAAAAGTTCCACACCTGGAAAAACATTCCACTGTCCCTCATAGGAAAGATAAACCTGATCAAAATGAAAATTCTGCCCTTGCTACTGTAAGTCCTTAGAATATCCCCTGTGTGGATCCCAAAATCTCTTTTCAAGTCAATAGACAGTGTGCTCTCCTCCTTTCTGTGGCGGGGAGACCTCCCTGCCTGAAATTGACCATACTTCAGCAGCCATGAGGACAAGGGGATCTTGCGGTACCTAGCTTTTACAAATATTTCCTAGTTGGTCAACTGACAGTAGCTCACCGCTGGCTGACTTCTGCTCCAGATGACGCCTCAGTGTCCCTGGAGGCGGCCTGTGTGGGCTCCTATGAGGCGCTCTCACACTTGGTCTACAGAGGTTTGAAGTCCCCATATTTCCTGACTCCCTCCATGCGCTCTGTAATAAGGGCATGGAATGTGACTCAGGGATTGCGGCCAACACGTTCTCCCCCAATTTACCACTGTGGAGAAATCCCAATTTGATGCACTTTTATGATTACCCAGACCACGTTGTCTGGACTAAGTATGGAGTCAAAATTTTACAGCATATTGTACTAAATGGCACCCTAATATCAATTAATGAACTCAAGGAGCACCTCACCCTACCCAACTCACACTTCTTCAGATACATTCAACTGCGACATGCTTTTTACACTCAATTTGGCAGGGAACCGCTGAACCTTGACCCTAGTGACTTAGAATTAATGACAAGCAGTGACTCCTTAGTTAAACCACTCTCTAGCCTATATAAGGATCTTTTCCAGGAAACCGTTAGATTAATGGAACCCTGCAGACTTGCCTGGGAGGCAGAGGCCACGGGGTTAGACAGGGATGACTGGGACGACATGTGGTGGACAGCTTTTCAATATCTAGTCTCAACCAGAGATCGGTTAATTCATTACAAATTCCTACATGGAACATATCTCACCTGGCTAGATTAGCGAAAATGTTTGGGAACCAACAGTCTTTATGTTGGAGATGTTCAACGCCTATGGCGAACTTTATGCACATATTTGGGACTGCCCCCATATTAAAACATACTGGCAAGCTATAACGAAATGCATTAGATCAGTCACCTCTGTTTCAATCCCACTGTCTATTAAAGTATGCTTGTTGCATTTGGTTGAACCTTTGGCCACTACTAGGGCTATATGGACTCTTCTCGCCCTATTATTGTTTTATGCTAAAAAAAGAATTGTCCTATAATGGAAGAGCTCGTCTACCCCAACATTGGAGGCCTGGAAGTCTCTGGTCAACAAAGCAGTACCATATTATAAAGCTACCTACTTGAGCAGAGGGGCTCTAACCAAGTTTGATAAGGTCTGGGTCGGGTGGATGGCCTCAGTGGACACAGTCTCGGACTAACTACATTATCAGATATATTCACTGACCTTGGGGTTCACTGCTGAGTCATGAAGGATAAGTGTTTTTCTTTCATAATTGTTTTTCTTTTTTGGAGTACTAGAGGAATGCAGACCAACCAGAGACTAATGTTAAAATTTTTTGTTCAATGGGCGGCTTCTGTAAGTACATAGAGGTTACTGTTTCTCCTGGTAAGGGAACTGAGGGGTTCGGGGAGGAAAGAACCACATAAGTAGATATTCTCCTGTAAGATAGAGCAGAGAGTCACTGCACGGAATCACTATAAATCACACCTCCAGCTGGAGAGCAATGTAGTGGGCATATCTGTCTAGGCAAGACTACACCAGGGCTGGGTTATTACCCTTTTTGATTTTGTTGTGGGTTTGGTTTTGGGGGGTTCTTTTTCTTTTGTTGCTTTTCTATGCCCTTAATTGTTCTACACTGGAATGTTTTTACTCTGTAATCCAGTGGTTGTTCCCGCTTTTGCGGGCTGTTTGTTTGTATGTCATAAAATGTAATAAAAAAAATTTACAAAAAAATGACCACAAATCGGTGCTCCTCGGCATCCACTGTTAGAACATCATGACAACAAAGCCCCTCCCCTACATGTTGCATCACAGGAACATGTGGCTTCCTCAGGGGGATCCCCCATGGTAATTTAACATCTCGGAATTTCATACTGCTGTACAAAGCTGATGTAGCATGCGATTTACAGTCTGATGCACTGTAACCACCTTTTAAATGTGAGTGTAAAGTTTGGAGATTTCAAAAATAAAGCACTATTGGCGTTCTTGTATTTATATGTTCATGGCTGATGGGAGGAATTGGCAGGAGAAGAAGGAAGTGATTCTAACACGAACCCCAGGAACAGTATTTCCAGTCCTACTGGGTAGGACAAAAGCACTATTTCCACATATGATCCATTATCCCAGGTGGGAGCACACCCGGTGGAGGGATAGAGCACAGCATGCAGTACGAGTAGTACACACACAGTGAAATGTTACCTGAAAAGCACTGATCACAAACGTGTATTACAGTGTATGATCTAAAAATATAAGGAGACACTTATGGATACACCTTATTGATGGACTGTATTTTGGTGGTTATTTTATTTAATGTGTGATTTAATGTGTGATACATACACCTATAGAAAACTGCTATAGGGTATTTTAGGAAAACTGTGGCAGGATTTGCACCTTATATTTTTGAACACGGTATAAATACACAAACTGTTTGATTATTAAGGTGAAGAGCAGCACTGATAATATTTAATTTTAGTTGGATCACATAACTATGAGAGTGTGGAAGGTGTGAGTGATTCACCAGATTATTTATTCATTGTTGAGTAATATTAGAAATTGTATATAATCTCTAGCAGTGCGCAGTACCGTAATATCTTTCTCAAAAGATAAAAACATATTCACAAATCCCATAAAAAGATAATGTGACACAAGCTCAGGCCTAGAAGCCAGCCCTGGAACCCCATTGGTTCAGACAGATGACGTCCACAGCTGACACGTTTTGGGGGTCAAGCTCTCTTCCTCAGAGCTAGAGTTTTTTTTTTTTATGTGGTTTGTGAGTATGTTTTTATCTTTTAATGTATTAGTTTAAACACATATTTTTCACTAAGCACAGGGGTTTATGCATAAGATTGGGGAATATAATTATGTTCTAGTGATAATCTTATCCTTTTCTATAAAAATATCACGATATAAAAAATGAATACACAATTTATGGAAATGTCATGATAAAATTATATTTATAATATTTTTATTCAGTGTTGATAGAGACACTCTAGAATTACATAACTGTGGCTCCTTTTAAAATCAAGATTCCCTTCAAATTGGCTACTTCTGCCCAATCAAATCTTCATATGACAGATGGGTTCTTGTACATGCAGCAGCCCAACTTTTATTGACCAGCAGCTGCAGCCACTGTTCAGTGTATTCTGACAGCGTCGGGTCCCGCTGTCAGATTGCAATGTCCCAGTGGGGGGGGGGGTTCTTCATCCACCTCGCTTGTGTAGATAGAGCCTTTTTTTTATTTAATTTTTTAATTCAGCCTTCTAGCTGAATGGAAAAACAAAACAAAAAAATACCCAAATAAAGCCAGCTTGTGTCATAGTTACATAGTTACATAGTTACATAGTAGGTGAGGTTGAAAAAAGACGCAAGTCCATCAAGTCCAACCTATGTGTGTGATTATGTGTCAGTATTACATTACATATCCCTGTATGTTGCGGTCATTCAGGTGATTATCTAATAGTTTCTTGAAGCTATCAATGCTCCTCGCCGAGACCACCGCCTGTGGAAGGGAATTCCACATCCTTGCCGCTCTTACAGTAAAGAACCCTCTACGTAGTTTAAGGTTAAACCTCTTTTCTTCTAATTGTAATGAGTGGCCACGAGTCTTATTAAACTCTCTTCTGCGAAAAAGTTTTATCCCTATTGTGGGGTCACCAGTACAGTATTTGTAAATTGAAATCATATCCCCTCTCAAGCGTCTCTTCTCCAGAGAGAATAAGTTCAGTGCTCGCAACCTTTCCTCATAACTAAGATCCTCCAGACCCTTTATTAGCTTTGTTGCCCTTCTTTGTACTCGCTCCATTTCCAGTACATCCCTCCTGAGGACTGGTGCCCAGAACTGGACAGCATACTCCAGGTGCGGCCGGACCAGAGTCTTGTAGAGCAGGAGAATTATCGTTTTATCTCTGGAGTTGATCCCCCTTTTAATGCATGCCAATATTCTGTTTGCTTTATTAGCAGCAGCTTGGCATTGCATGCCATTGCTGAGCCTATCATCTACTAGGACCCCCAGGTCCTTTTCCATCCTAGATTCCCCCAGAGGTTCTCCCCCCAGTGTATAGATTGCATTCATATTTTTGCCACCCAAATGCATTATTTTGCATTTTTCTACATTGAACCTCATTTGCCATGTAGTCGCCCACCCCATTAATTTGTTCAGGTCTTTTTGCAAGATTTCCACATCCTGCGGAGAAGTTATTGCCCTGCTTATCTTAGTATCGTCTGCAAATACAGAGATTGAACTGTTTATCCCATCCTCCAGGTCGTTTATGAACAAATTAAATAGGATTGGTCCCAGCACAGAACCCTGGGGAACCCCACTACCCACCCCTGACCATTCTGAGTACTCCCCATTTATCACCACCCTCTGAACACGCCCTTGTAGCCAGTTTTCAGTCCATGTACTCACCCTATGGTCCATGCCAATGCACCTTATTTTGTACAGTAAACGTTTATGGGGAACTGTGTCAAATGCTTTTGCAAAATCCAGATACACCACACCTACGGGCCTTCCTTTATCTAGATGGCAACTCACCTCCTCATAGAAGGTTAATAGATTGGTTTGGCAAGAACGATTCTTCATGAATCCATGCTGATTACTGCTAATGATATCATTCTTATTACTAAAATCTTGTATATAGTCCCTTATCATCCCCTCCAAGAGTTTACATACTATTGATGTTAGGCTAACTGTTCTGTAATTCCCAGGGATGTTTTTTGGGCCCTTTTTAAATATTGGTGCTACATTGGCTTTTCTCCAATCAGCTGGTACCATTCCAGTCAATAGACTGTCTGTAAAAATTAGGAACAACGGTCTGGCAATCACCTGACTGAGTTCCCTAAGTACCCTCGGATGCAAGCCATCTGGTCCCGGTGATTTATTAATGTTAAGTTTCTCAAGTCTAATTTTAATTCCGTCCTCTGTTAACCATGTAGGTGCTTCCTGTGTTGTGTCATGAGGATAAACACTACAGTTTTGGTTACTGAAGCCCCCCGATTCACTCGTGAAGACTGAGGAGAAGAATAAATTCAATACCTTTGCCATCTCCCCATCCTTTGTAACCAGATGTCCTTCCTCATTCTTTATGGGGCCAATATGGTCTGTCCTCCCTTTTTTACTGTTTACATACTTAAAGAATTTCTTGGGATTTTTTTTGCTCTCCTCCGCTATGTGTCTTTCATGTTCTATCTTAGCCGTCCTAATTGCACCCTTACATTTCTTATTGCATTCTTTATAAAGTCTGAATGCTGAGGATGATCCCTCAACCTTGTATTTTTTGAAGGCCTTCTCCTTTGCTTTTATATGCATTTTTACATTGTCGTTATCCCAAACAATGTATGATGGTCAATCAATAAAACAGATGGTCAGTGCATATATTAATAAGATGTATCCACTGAAACACAATCTATGAATGGAGGGGGCAGAACTTTATTCAATATCCTCCATTAATAGATCCTGTTTCATTCATTGAAAGTTATGATATTGTTTCTAAGAATGAAGGACCTAGAAGGAAAGGGTGGGTAAAGTTAGACAATCTTGACTACTGCCTTTCAAAGCTCCCTCAGTTCTATTAACCCCACACCACAATGGAAGATTACGGCAGGGGTATGTGTGTGGTGGTGGTGGTGGGGGGGGGGATCAACAGAGAAAGATTTCACCTAAACCAGGATACAGCTGCACGGGGGGCATATCACACTGAGGGTAACCAATGTCCTGTGTGTTTTTTATTTTTTGTAACTAAACTTAGGCTTTAAACTTCACTGCTGCTAACCACCAGTGTGGAGAGGGTATTGAAAAAAACACTGACACTAACCACAACTGTTTGGGGGGTGTTAAATAAACACTGTTCTCCTAGGAGGAGATCATCCAGATAGCCCAGTTGTGGAATGCCCCAGGAGAGCAGAAAAACCATGCCTGGGGCTACCACCTTGGTGAACATCCAAGGTGGACAGGGAAGGCTGAATGCAAGGGCTTTGAGCTGGTAGTGGAGAGAGCCCCATGGCAAACCGCAGATAGCACTGGTGTGCACGCAAGGCTGTCTATGTGTAAAAGTGCATCTTTGCTGTCCGCCAAGGCAAGGAAATTCCCCTGATGGAGGGAAGCATGACCAGCATTGTTTGTTCCATTTGGAACTTATGGGCTTGAATGAAAACATTTAGTGCTTTACGATTCAAGATAGGGTAAATGCCCCCTTCGGGCTTTGAAACTTTAAACATGATAGGAATAAAACACCTGAAAGTGTTCAGCAGTAAAGACTGGGACAATGTTTTGATCAAGTATGATTGAAAGATTATTTTAAAAAATAAAGTCTACATTTCCAGGATGAAACAACCTTTGGTTCTGTTGTGTAATGGTATCAGCCAAATGATCAGACCAGTTGTGATATGCAATTTATACTTTACTAAACAATGAAGGTCAACATAACATTGCATAGGGAATATAATTTGAGCAAGGTGGTGCAGTATAGAACATCGATCCAGATCTAACTAACAGAAGAAATTAGAACAAATGGCCCCTAGATGGAAGTAGAGTTTTTGAGTTCAGTTCAACTTCTGAAAGAGAGAGAAGACATTAGTGCTCACATGTCCACCTTATGAAGGAAGGTTCTGGAAAGCCCCTGGCTGGGTGAATCTGTGACTGGCACAGGCTTCACACTGGCACTGCTGCTGTTGTCTTCGATCAGGAGGTTCTGGTGGCTGAAGATAGGGCCACCCCACTGCATGGACAGCCTCTCCACATGGACTGTAGCAAAGTCCTCTCCAGTGACTGGGGCTTAGATAGATGCTGCATGCTCTTGTGCTCACTGCTGGTGGCCCGCACACCAGACTTAACAGGGGAGAACCAAGCACCTGGTGACAGTTCACTTGCCCAATCACTGCTGTCCCATCAGGTAGGGTTTTTCTGGGCACAGGAAGCAGGGAGGAGCTGAAATTTATATCCCCTGGGCGTGTCAAAGAGCTCAGGGGATGCTGGGAGCCCAGAGTATTGTGGGAGTTTGAACTTGCGATTCGAGGCAAGTTTACAGACCATACAAAGTATTTTTGCGCAAATCGTTCAGGCGGTTTCCAAAAGTTAGACCTCTGGAAGAACCTCAACGGTTGGGTTCCAGACTGTCCTCTGCGAACAGGTGGTGGCACATCCTCACTTTCAGGCATTTCATTAAAGGGGTTGTAAAGGTAAATTTTTTTTTCTTTAAAAATAACAAACATGTTATACTTATCTTCACTGTGCAGCTCGTTCTGCACAGAGTGGCCCCGAACCTGCTCTTCTGGGGTCCCTCGGCGGCTGTCTCAGCTCCTCCCCGCAATAACTAACCACCTTAATGCGAGCTCCCTCGCATGGTGGTTAGTTATTGCGGGCGCGCTCCCGTGATACAGCCGGCGGCTATAGCCGCTCGCTGTATCACTCGGCCCCGCCCCCGGCGCACCGCGTCATTGGATGTGATTGACAGCAGCGCGAGCCAATGGCTGCGCTGCTTTCAATCCACCCACTATAGCCAATCAGCGACCAGGCTGATCGGCTGAATGGAGGTCGGGAACGAGCGGCCGAGTTTCAAGGTGTCAGGTAAGTAAAATGGGGGGGCTGGGGGCGGCGGTATTATCAAAAGTTTTTTCACCTTAATGCATAGAATGCATTAAGGTGAAAAAATGTATACCTTTACAACCCCTTTAAGCCTCTGGGAGCATCTGAAAGGCTGAGGTTCAGGTTCTTCTTCAGGACCAGACAAAGACACATGCTCACTTTTACATGTTTCAGTAGACAGTGGGCCAGAGGGCTCCACAGTAGGAGTAAGAACCTGAACCGGGCAATCATTGGGCTGCATGGGACTGTCTAAACCTGCACATTCTTCTGCAGGCCTTGGAGATAGCAGTGAAGGAACAGGGAGTAGCCACCACTGATTCTCTAATGGTGGTGCCACTGGAACCTGTTCTTCTGGCCCTCTAGACAAGGTCTAAGGAATCTCTCTGTAAGTTTCTAATGGGCTTAAGGAGCCTGCGGTGTAGCCGTCTTGGCTTGTTTTGGGTACCTTCTTTCTGGATGTCATAGACTGGCACTCCAGGCACTTCCTCCCATGGATTTTGTAGCTTGCCCTGCTGATGTGCACCTTTAAGCCGCATCAGGACCCTGTCTCCAGGTTTCAGGTCGTAGACCTCTTTTCTTGACTCGTCTCGCTCTACCCAAGTTCGATCCTTAATAAACTGTTGGACTTCTGACAGACGTCGCCTCCACTCTTGAATCCAATATGCTGGAGTATACTCTAGTTCTTCAGTGGGAACAACACCCCATAGGTCTGTGGGGCCCCCAAGAGTACGACCAAACATAACGTGATAAGGGGAGCGATCTGTCACTGAGTGCACCGCATGGTTATACTTCCAGAACACTTCAGCCAAGTAATGGGTCCATCTGGTTCTTTTCTCATGGGCCAGTCCAACAGTTGTATCAGAGTACGATTAAATCTCTCACATGTTTCGGTACCCTGTGGGTGGTATGGGGTCGTATGTGTCTTCTTGACACCACTCTTGGAAGAACTCACTTTAAAAGCAGGGACCTTGATCAGAATGTATTTTCTGTGGGCAGCCATAAGGGAGACAATAAGAGTTTCCATACTGTTTGAGCTTGTCAGGGCTGGGCTCAGCCCTTCCTTCTCTGAGCTGGCCACTCACCTCAGCTAATTGCCAGCTCCTATCTCTCCACAGTGACTCACCTGTTGATGATATCCTGCTTGTCAGTTCTGCTTACTTAAGCCGTCCAGCACAGATGATCTCTGCCTTTGCCTTGGTCAACATTGCAGTGACCTTCTCCTGCGCTCCTGTTAAAGACTTGCTTGGCTGACATTCCTTCTGGCTCCAGATCCTGCTTGCTGTTCCACGACACTGATTCCTGGCTTCCTGACTTTCTGGCTTGTCTGACTATCCGTTCCGGTTACCAAACTTTGGCTATGTTTTGACTATGTTTGTTCTATTTACTTTTATTATTAAACAAGTGTGATTTAACTGTACTTCTGCCTCAGTCTGATTCAGGGTTTCTGACAGTAGGCGAAGGCTATGATTTCAAAAGATGCAGTCAATCCACTTGTTGGTAATATTTTTTCCAGACTGGATGAGCAGGATCACCGCATAGATCAGTTTGCCATGGCGTCAAAGACGCTCCTGAGTCGCACGGCTCACCTGGAATCTCCCACTGTGGCTGCTCCGGTGCAACCTGTGTTGCAGGCCATCCCTGCTGCTGCTCCAGTCTCTGTGCAGGCACCCGCCTCAAGTACTACCTCTATAAGAGGTATGTCTGGTTCCGCTGCGCTTCCCCAGTGATTTAGGGGTGATCCAGTCCAATGCAGAGGGTTTCTCAACCGGGTTGAGATATACTTTGAGATGCTGTCCCAGGCTTTTCCCACGGACAGAAGCAAAGTAGGTTTTGTGATATCTTTGCTTTCTGAGAGAGCTTTGGCCTGGGCAAACCCTCTATGGGAGATGCAAAAACCCATTGTCCTGAGTTACCCAGACTTTGTGGCTTCCTTTAAAAGGGTATTTGACGTTCCTGCAAGCTCCGCTTCTGCTGCCAAGTGCCTCATGTCCATCAGAGTACGAGAATTGTTGCCGATAACACCATTGAATTCCATACTCTGGCAGCAGAGGTTGCTTGGAACAGTGAAGCCCTCATGGCTGCTTTTTCTCATGGTCTTTCGGATACCATCAAGGATGAGATAGCAGCCCGAGATATACCCCCTGAGCTGGAGAAGTCGATCATGTTTGCCATCTTCATTGACTCCAGACTTATAGAAAGACTCTCTTTTAAGGAGCACTTGGGGAGGCCTCCTATACATTTGTCTTCGAGCTTTGCAGTCCCACCCTTGCCTCCCTCACCTCCCATGCCCCTGGTACCGAGTCGGTCAGTGAAGGTGAACCCATGCACTTGGGCTTCACGCATCTCTCTGCGGATGAGAGAGACCTTAGCAGGAGGGAGAAATTGTGCCTTTATTGTGGCCAGGCAGGTCACTTTTTGAAGTCTTGTTCTACCCGTCCAGGGAACACCCAAACCTTGAGGTCCTGTCACGGACAGACCTTAGGTGGCGTTGTTTCGTCCCCAGTTATCCAGAAGGATAAGCCTCTGGCTCCGGTTACCCTTTCTTGGGCTGAGTCATTCGTTGCGATACAGGCTCTAATCGACACTGGGGCTGCAGGCCTGTTCATTGATGCTGCCTTTGTATCGAAGCACTCGATTCTGCTGCAGCTGTGTGACACTCCACTTGCCATTGAGGCTCTTGATGGGAGACCTCTACAGCCTGCCCATGTGACTCATGAAACTGTTCCATTGTCCATGGCCGTAGGGGCTCTTCACCATCAGATAATCCAATTCCAAGTTTCCTCACCTAAGTTTCCGCTGGGTATTGGTTATTCTTGGTTACAGAGGCACAACCCCTCTTTTGATTGGCTCTGTGCTGAGGTTCTCTCCTGGTCGCCGCAATGCAGTAAGACATGCTTCCAGAAGGTAGTCAATTAGCTGAAAGCTGAGTGGCCAGCTCAGAGAAGGAAGGGCTGAGCCCAGCCCTGACAGTACCCCCCCCCCCCCTCAACGACCCCTCCCCCTCGGAGGACCAGCAGGCTTGAGGGGAAAACATCAATGGAAATCACGGAGGAAAGGGGCATGTACGTCCGAGGATGAAACCCAAGAGCGTTCCTCCAGACCGTACCCTTTCCAATGCACCTGGTACTGTACGTGCCCACGGAACCTACGGGAGTCAACAATGAACTGTACTTCATAATCCTCATGGTTCTCAACCTGTACAGGGTAAGGACATGGCACCAAGGTGGTAAAGCGGCTGCAGACCAAAGGTTTTAATAAGAAGACATGAAATACATTAAAAATACGTAAGCTAGAAGGAAGGTCTAATGCGTAAGCCACTGGGTTAATCCTGTGAAGAATACGGAAAGGCGCAATAAACCGAGATGCGAACTTCAGTGAGGGAACACGAAATCGGAGGTTGCGAGATGACAGCCAGACCCTGTCCCCAACCTGGTAGGAAGGCACGGGCAGGCGACTGCGGTTAGCATGGAGTCTGTACCTATCATTAGCATGTGGCAAAGCCTCCTGGACTTGTGCCCAAGTGGAACGAAGACCACAGAGATGCTCCTCTAACGCAGGAATACTCTGCGGAACAAACAAGTCAGGCAACATGGAAGGTTGGAAACAATAGTTCACCATAAATGGGGACAATCGGGAAGCAGAATTCAAGGCAATATTGTGAGCAAACTCTGCCCACGGTAATACATCTGACCAGTTGTTATGAGGAAAGAAAAGAAATCCTACGAGCCACAATGAACCTAGTGCTAAAAATAAGCACTACACAGCCGCATGCATGAACCACGTCTTGTACTGCGTGTAAATAACAAATAAATAAATAATGATACGCTAAAGTGTGTAAACGTGCCCTTAACACGGCACAGAGAGATATGGTACACATACAAATAAGTACAGAGGTGTATACCACGCTACATAATATATCGCATAAAGTTAATAAGCATAATGTGCATAAGTGAACAATACAAAGATAATGATAATAAAAATCATAATATTAATAATAATAATATTATCAATAAACACTTTGGTTCAAATATAATTCATAAGTGCAAATAAATACCGAAAAGTGACATGTGCCAAACAAAAGTGCTAAGTGCTCCACAATACATATGCATACTAGTCCATCTTGAACTAAATATATAAAAAGTCCTTCAAGAAAGTAGTCATGTGATCTTCAATGGTGATATATTCAAATGTGCTGAAAAATTGACGTGCCACAGGTCATGCGATAGTGCAACATAAGTGACCCCCCCAAGGTAATGCGCTCACCTTAGAGAATGTGACTAAGTCGCTAGACAAAGTCAGGAAACGCTTTTGAGCCACCCAGGGCTCTATGTGGATCACAGGATCACAGGCTCCTCCTCTGTCACCAGATCCTGCAGTGTCTTCTCACTACATCCTTCCTAATGGAACTTCCTGTATGTACTGTATACAGGAAGTTCCATTAGGAAGGACGTAGTGAGAAGACACTGCAGGATCTGGTGGCAGAGGAGGAGCCTGTGATCCACATAGAGCCCTGGGTGGCTCAAAAGCGTTTCCTGATTTTGTCTAGCGACTTAGTCACATTCTCTAAGGTGAGCGCATTACCTTGGGGGGGTCACTTATGTTGCACCATCGCATGACCTGTGGCATGTCAATTTTTCAGCACGTTTGAATATATCACCATTGAAGATCACATGACAGTACTTTCTTGAAGGACTTTTTATATACTTAGTTCAAGATGGATTAGTATGCATATGTATTGTGGAGCACTTAGCACTTTTGTTTGGCACATGTCACTTTTCGGTATTTATTTGCACTTATGAATTATATTTGAACCAAAGTGTTTATTGATAATATTATTATTATTAATATTATTATTTTTATTATCATTATTTTTGTATTGTTCACTTGTGCACATTATGCTTATTAACTTTATGCGATATATTATGTAGCGTGGTATACACCTCTGTACTTATTTGTATATGTACCATACCTCTCTGTGCCGTGTTAAGGGCACGTTTAGCACACTTTAGCGCATCATTATTTATTTATTCAGTTGTTATGATGGTCAGAAATATAGCAACGTAGGAATTGCTCCAAGGACTGACTGGCTCGTTCTGTGTCCCCATTAGACTGCGGGTGATACGCAGAGGAAAAGCAAGCTGAATTCCTAACTGTGCACAAAAGGCTCGCCAGAACCGGGACACAAACTGACTACCCCTGTCCGAGACAATCACCTTGGGTAGCCCATGGAAGTAAAAGCTCCCCCAAGCAAAAATGGAAGCCAGTTCCTTAGACGTGGGCAACTTCTTAAGCGGAATACAATGAGACATTTTTGAGAACTGGTCAACCACCATAAGGATAACTGTGTTGCCCTGGAAGTTGGGTAACTCCACAATGAAATCCATAGAGAGGTGGGTCCAGGGCCTCTCTCCATTGGGCACAGGTTGTAGGAGGCCCACTGAAAGATGTTGTGGAGTCTTACTCTGAGCACACACAGAACAGGCAGCTACAAAGGTGGTTACATCAACACGTAGACTAGGCCACCAGAATTGTTGGGAAATGGTCCAAAAGAGTTGATTCTTCCCAGGGTGGCCAGCAGCCTTGGGAGAATGGTAAGTCTGGAGCATGGCAATACGGAGACTCTCTGGGACAAAGCAGCGGTCACAAGTTTTCTCAGGAGGAGCATGGACCTGAGCAGCAAAATTTTGTCTACCAAAGGAGAAGTGAGACTGGTGCGAACCGTAGCCAGAATACGATCAGGAAAAATCACAGGAACCGGAATCGACTCCATCTTGGAATTGGAGGAAAATTGTCGCGACAAAGCGTCAGCCCTTACATTCTTAATATCGGGTAAGAATGAGACAATGTAATTGAAACTTGACAAGAAAAGACCCCATCATGCCCTTCTGGGAGAGAGGAGTTTAGCCTCAGACAAGAATGTGAGATTCTTATGGTCAGTAAGAATGAGAACCGGCACAGTGGTACCTTCGAGGAGATGTCTCAGCTCTCTGTCACCAATCTCATAATTGCACTCTGCAGGTGACAATTTCTTGGAAAAGTAGCCACAAGAATGCAAAGCACTCTCAGAGGTAGGACGTTGAGACAGAAGGATGCCAACTCCAGTCTCAGAAGCATCAACCTCAAGGATAAAAGGTAACATAAGATCAGGATGTGCCAAAACAGGAGCAGAAACAAAGGCAGCCTTGAGACCCTCAAAGGCCTTAAAGGACTCCGGAGACCAACTCTGTGGGTTTACCGACCTCTCTGGTCATATCAGTCAGGGGCTTGACCAGAGATGAGAAGTTACAAATACTTCCAATAATAGTTGGCAAAGCCCAGGGAACGCTGCAGAGGACATAAACCCACGGGTTGGGGCCACTCTAGGACTGCAAAACTTTCCCTGGGTCCGTTGAAAAACCAGCAGTGGAAATGACATAACCCAGGAATTTAACCTGTTCACAATGGAACTCGCACTTCTCCAATTTACAATAGAGATTGTTCTCTCTTCGTTTCTGAAGCACACGACAGACATCTGTGTGGTGGCTCCCCAGGGACTTGGAAAATATGAGGATATCATCAAGATAAACCACCACCCATAACTGCAACAAATCTCGGAGGACAACGTTAATAAGCTCCTGGAAAACTGTCGGGCGTTACGAGGTACTCACAATGGCCTGTTCTGGTATAAAACGCACTTTTCCATTCGTTGCCCTCCTTAATCCTCATGAGATTGTATGCCCCTCTCAAATCAAGCTTCGTGAAAACCGTTGCTCCCTTGAGGCGGTCAAATAACTCCGTAATCAACGGAATCGGATAGGCATTCTTAATCGTGAAATGATTGAGACCCCTATAATCAATACAAGGTCTCTGTTCACCACTCTTCTTTTTCACGAAGAAGAAACCAGCACCAGCAGGGAATGAGTATTTGTGGATGAAACCTCGAAAAAGTGCATCTGCAGCATACTCCTCCATGGCCTTATCCTCCAAGACCAACAAAGGGCAAACCCGGCCACGAGGGGGTATGGCACCAGGTTGAAAGTCAATTGCGCAATCATACGGCCGGTGTGGAGGCAAACTACCGGCTTGACCTTTGTCAAAGACATTGCTAACGTTGCGGTACTCCTCCGGCAGGGAGGAGAGTGAAGAGGTGCACAGGACCTTGGCTACCTTCTGGAAGCATGTCTTACTGCATTGTGGTGACCAGGAGAGAACCTCAGCACGGAGCCAATCAAAAGAGGGGTTGTGTCCCTGTAACCAAGGATAACCAATAACCAACAGAAACTTAGGTGAGGAAATAACTTGGATTTGGATTATCTCATGGTGAAGAGCGCCTATGGGTATGGACAACGGAACCATCTCACGAGTCACATGGGCAGGCTGTAGGGGTCTCCCGTAAAGAGCCTCAATGGCAGTGCTTCGATACAAAGGCAGCATCAATGAACAGAGTCGATTAGAGCCTGTAACGGACGACTCAGCCCAAGAAAGGGCAACTGAAACCAGGGGCTTATCCTTCTGGATAACTGGGGATGAAACAAAGCCACCTAAGGTCTATCAATGACAGGACCTCAAGGTTCGGGCGTTCCCTGGACGGGTAGGACAAGACTTCAAAAAGTGACCTGCCTGGCCACAATAAAGGCGCAATCTCTCCCTCCTCCCAAAGGTTCTCTCATCCGCAGAGAGACGCGGGAAGCCCAAGTGCATGGGTTCATTTTCACTGACCGACTCAGTACCAGGAGGCATGGGAGGTGAGGAAGGCAAGGGGGGGACTGCAAAGCTTGGAGGCAAACGTAGAGGAGGCTTCCGCAAGCGCTCCTTAAAAGAAAGTCTTTCTCGGAGTCTGGAGTCAATGAGGATGGCAAACGTGATCAACTTCTCCAGCTCAGTGGGTATATCTTGGGCTACTATCTCATCCATGATGAAATCCGAGAGACCATGAGAAAAAGCAGCCGCGAGGGCCTCATTGTTCCAAGCAACATCTGCTGCCAGAATACAGAATTCAATGGCGTAGTCAGCAACAGTTCTTATACTCTGTTGTTTGATGGACATGAGGCACTTGGCAGCAGAAGCAGAGCGTGCGGGAGCATCAAATACCATTTGAAAGGAGGCCACAAACTCAGGATAACTCAAGACAACAGGTTTTTGCATCTCCCGTAGAGGGTTTGCCCAGGCCAAGGCTCTATCAGAAAGCAAAGATATCATGAAACCTACTTTGCTTCTGTTCATGAGAAACGCCTGGGGCAGCATCTCAAAGTATATCTCAACCTGGTTTAGAAACCCTCTGCATTGACCTGGATCGCCCCCAAATTGCTGGGGAAGCGGAGCAGAACCAGACATACCTCTTATAGAGGTAACACTTGAGGTGGATGCCTGCACAGAGACTGGCGCAGCAGCAGGGACAGCCTGCAACTCAGGTTGTACCAGAGCAGCCACAGTGGGATATTCCAGCTGAGCCGTGCAACTCAAGAGCGTTTATAACGCCATGGCAAACTGATTCATGCAGTGATCTTGCTAATCCAATCTGGAAAAAATATTACCAGCAAGTGGATTGACTGTATCTTCTGAACTCATCACCTTTGCCTACTGTCAGAAACCATGAAATCAGACCGAGACAGAAGTACAGTTAAATCACACTTGTTTAATAATAAAAGTAGCCAGCGTTCAGGAACCGGAACGGATAGTCAGACAAGCAAATGTCAGGGAACCGGAGATCAGCGTAGTAAAACAGCAAGCAGGATAAGGAGCCAATAGGGATGTCAGCCAAGCAAGTCTTTTAACAGGAATGCTGGAGAGCGCCTCTGTGATGTTGACTAAGGCGAAGGCAGAGATCCTCTGGGCTGGATGGCTTAAGTAGGCAGGACTGATGAGCAGGATCTCATCAACAGCTAAGTACCTGTGGAGAGATAGGAGCTGGCAATTAGCCGACAGCTGAGCGGCCAGCTCAGAGAAGGAAGGGCTGAGCCCAGCCCTGAACAGAACAGGCCATTATGAGTACCTCAAAACGCCATTTGGCCTTTGTAATGCTCCAGCAGTTTTCCAGGAATTTATTAACAATGTCCTCCGAGATTTGTTGCTGTTATGTGTGGTGGTTTATCTCGACGATATCCTCATGTTTTCCAAGTCCCTGGGGAGCCACCACACAGATATCTGTCGTGTGCTTCAGAAACTAAGAGAGAACAATCTCTATTGTAAATTGGAGAAGTGTGAATTCCATCGTGAACAGGTTAAATTCCTGGGTTATGTCATTTCCACTGCTGGTTTTTCAGTGGACCCAGAGACATTTTCAGCAATCCTACAGTGGCCCCGACCCATGGGTTTACGTCCTCTACAGCGTTTTCTTGGCTTTGCGAACTATTATCGGAAGTTTATTCGTAACTTCTCATCTCTGGTCAAGCTCCTGACTGATACGACCAGAAGGGACAGTAACTCACAGAGTTGGTCCATTAAGTCCTTTGAGAGTCTCAAGGCTGCCTTTGTTTCTGCTCCTGTGTTGGCACATCCTGATCCACCGTTATATCCATATAGAAAATAGTATTGAAAAAATTAGAAATATCATGGAATTGTCTCTAATTTTGGTATGAAATATATATATGATATTGAAATACCATTGAAAAATGAGTATTATTAGTATCTGTATAGGTAAATACATTAGAATACATTTGGAAATGCTAAATCTTAGTGTTTTGTGATCTGCTTAGTGGCTTGCATGAATTTATTTATCTATGGTACTTGTCTCAAAGAAAGTCATGTGTGTAGTAACAAAGCTGCTGGCCTGCCACTGATATTGCAGCTTTAGAAAGTATATAAGAGCAGAGTATCATAGATGGAGGGTTAAGCATCTTATATGGACATGTATTGGATATTACATGGTGATATATAACTAGAGGTTTTAGAGCAGGGTTGCCACAGAAACAACAAGGGAAGGATTATTTGAAGGTTACCTAAATAGGGATGGATAAACCATAATGCATGATATCTGGAGGTTTTTGCTTACCTATTTAGCTCAAGTTTGAAAATTGCCAGCCGCGCATCCCAGCATCCAGCGTGCACAACGCCTTAGCTGGGAATGAGAGGATCTGGCATTTTGTGTGTGTGGACGCCCAATCAGCTGACGCAAATAATTGCGTTCAGCTGATCCGGGTAGTCCTGAATCAGGGGAGCCTCGTATATGCATCCTGAGTGGAGGATGCGCGGCGCCGCCCCTACCGCGCATGCGCGAGCGCACTTACCTTGGAGCGGCGTCACGCACACCCCACCCACCGACACGGAGCGCTGCGCCGGCGGACTACGCATGTCCGCCGGAGTAGCAATATGGAGGTCGTGGGTGGAGATGTTAGACATCCAGCTGACCTCCTATAGCGCCGCCCAGATAACATATCTGGGCGGCTTTCCGCGCCGGGCAATCGCTCTGGCTGTCCGCACCAGGTAGAGACCTAGGGAGGGAGACAATTAATGCTTTTAAAAGGTAGTATTTGGATGTGCTATATGTTAGAACAAAGACAACAGCACTTAATAAAGAATTAAATAACATATATACTGGCATGTGTATATAGATAAATAAATAAATCTGCAGAACAAAAATCAGAATACAATCTTATTTATGTATCGATGATCAAATAATATGGGATTTATCAGTCTGGAAGGTTAGTGTCTATTAGGACACCTGCTCTGTCAGGAGACAAGAAGTGGAGAATATAGTAAAGTAAACAATTATTGACAATGAATAAGCATTGACATAGAAAACATAATAATTAAATACATGTATAGTAGCTGTTACAGAATAATTATTCCTGAAACGATGTTCAATATATTAACACCTGATCATATTATATGTACATATATATTTTGTATATGGCACACGCCGTCTGCTGAGCCTGGGGATACCTCCATAATGCCCAATAGTATTTGAATTTTTATATATCATTATTCTATGTATTCCTAGTGGATTATTTATTTCGATTTTCTAATAGCCATGTATGCTATACAAAGCAAGTGTAAAGAGAACAAGATATTATGAATGACTATATAAAGTCAGCTGAAATATTCTATATAGTTGGCACTTAGGGAGGGGGCCCAGACAGATGCAGGCATGTGTGTCATATATGAAGAAAGCAACTTCAGAGATTTACAATGTACATATATATCAGACATAGTATTTGGTCTTAGTTTGTACATCACATTTGATCATTGTTTGCATAAGAAAATTTAATGATATTACATACAGAAGAGAAAAACTAACTCTCCCCATTATTAAATGTATAGTAAATTAGAGGGCAAACCAGAAAGTTTTTAGAGTTAGTATGGGGAGCATATTGTTTATTTCTCCATTCCACCGGAGCAAAAGCCCTCGAGGAAGGGTTTGAAGCAGACTGCCTCATTGAGGCCTGGTGGCGACGTGGCTTTCAGTAAATAAATCCATCTTAACTCTCTTTGGAGGAGGATTTTATTCCAGTCGCCCCCCCATAACTAGGATGTATCCAATCTAGTATTAGAAATTTTATCCTTAGGAAATTGCCTCCATGCACTAATGAAACATGGCGGCCTAGGGGGAGGTCAGGGTCACACGTTTGCATAGAGAGTATGTGTCTGTAGGCTCTCCTCCAGAACTCTAACTTTGTTTTGCCTACATAAAAGCAACCGCAGGTACACTGGAGCAGATAAACAACTCCAGTGGTCCTGCAGTTGGCAAAATGTTTTGGATAGAATTTCTCTCCATTCGGAAGAGTAGGATTTTTTTCTGTAAGCATGTATC
This sequence comes from Aquarana catesbeiana, assembly GCF_042186555.1. NCBI lineage: Eukaryota > Metazoa > Chordata > Amphibia > Anura > Ranidae > Aquarana > Aquarana catesbeiana. Next base: position 236,192,924 of record NC_133329.1, on the reverse strand, counting down.
TGCAATAACGACAGGATCCACAGGCAAAAGTACCTTTGTATTTGCAGTGTGTTCTTGTCCCTTCATTTTTTAATTCACTATTAACAATTCTGTCACTGATAGAGGTGACTCGTCTAAATGTGAATTGGGTTTTCTCTGGTACTAAATGACCCAAAGATGATTCAAGAGTAAGCATGTGCCAATATTTTTGAATGATTTTTCTGACTTGGTCATGTTGTTGATTATATGTTGTAATAATACGTAATTGATTATTATTTTTCTGCTGACGGGGTTGAAAGAGTGTGTCTCTTGGTTTCTGTAGTACTTTCTTGTAGGCTCTTTTTAGAGTTTTGTGAGTATAGCCACGTGCTAATAGTCGGTCTCGTAATAAGCCTGCTTCTCTTATGAACATGTCGTTATTTGTACAATTGCGCTTGATTCTAAGATACTGTGAATATGGTATCGAGTCAATAAGGGGTTGAGGGTGGAAGCTAGTTGCATGGAGTATTGTGTTTCCTGCAGTGGTTTTTCTGAATAGCTTACTACCTAATTTCCCTTGTTCATTTTTGTATATCACTATGTCCAAAAATGTTATACGATCTTTGTCGGATGACATAGTGAATGTTAAATTAAAGTCATTCTTATTCATTCTTGATAAACACTGCTCGAGCAGGTATTCCAATATCATATATATATTTCATACCAAAATTAGAGACAATTCCATGATATTTCTAATTTTTTCAATACTATTTTCTATATGGATATATCCCTTGCAAACAAATATGTACAGCTTCATCTGTATCCCACATATCTTACTTTTGGCGCAAACTGGATATCCATAGGATACTAAACACAATCTTTTTCTATGATAGACCATATATATATTATGATTTTTTATTTCATATTTATTTTTGTCTCCAATACTTACTTCTTTATATTGTGCTACCCCCAGGGGATCCTTCCTGTTTTGCCTCAGTAGTCACTTTGGCCTGCACGCATCCGGGAGGGACGGGGATAGGTGAGATACTATACCCCATTGAATTGGGACCACTACCAGTTGATACCATTCAGTACTAAACTTGATGTTCTCATGACAACTGCACCAGCAACAATGCCCAATGCCATTCCAATTTTGGATTTTTAAAGCAACCCAATTTAGCATATATCCCTACTTGATTATGATTGGATAAATACATACCCACATATATATTATTTGTGATAATTTCACTTATTATTCTATATTATAATTGTTCTAGACGAATCGCTCTTTTTTTGCTACATCCCTGAAGAAGGACAAAAACACTGTTTATTCCGAAACACGTCGGGTGTGAAAAAGAGCCCTTGCATAATTCACTGTTTTGTGAAGAATACCACACTATTGACTATGTAATTATGTAATATGCTCTGTTGAATCTATGAAATACTATGTTTTTAAGCCATGTTGTGTTTAAATAAAAAATCCTTTTACTTCTTATACTCTGTCACATATAATTATTACGTAAATATACATATATATATATATATATTTTAGCAAAGTGCCGGTAAAGTCCATTTAGGGGAATTCTTTATTCTATATATTTGTATCTGGATGTGGCACAGCCCCGGTTCACCTAGGGAAGCAATTCACCCCATATTGACTTTGGGAAAGATGCAACAAGTTTCTCACACCTGGATTTGGGGATCCTCTGCCATTCCTCCTTGCAGATTCTCTCCAGTTCTGTCAGGTTGGATAGTAAACGTTGGTGGACAGACATTTTTAGGTCTCTCCAGAGATGCTCATTTGGGTTTAAGTCAGGGCTCCGGCTGGGCCATTCAAAAACAGTCACGGAGTTGTTGTGAAGCCACTCCTTCATTATTTTAGCTGTGTGCTTAGGGTCATTGTCTTGCTGGAAGGTAAACCTTCGGCCCAGTCTGAGGTCCTGAGCACTCTGGAGAAGGTTTTCGTCCAGGATATCCCTGTACTTGTCTGCATTCATCTTTCCCTCGATTGCAACCAGTCATCCTGTCCCTGCAGCTGAAAAACACCCCCACAGTATGATGCTGCCACCACCATGCTTCACTGTGGGGACTGTATTGGACAGGTGATGAGCAGTGCCTGATTTTTGCCACACATACCGCTTAGAATTAAGGCCAAAGAGTTCTATCTTGGTCTCATCAGACCGGAGAATCTTATTTCTCACCATCTTGGAGTCCTTCAGGTGTTTTTTAGCAAACTCCATGTGGGCTTTCATGTGTCTTGCACTGAGGAGAGGCTTCCGTCGGGCCACTCTGCCATAAAGCCCCGACTGGTGGAGGGCTGCAGTGATGGTTGACTTTCTACAACTTTCTCCCATCTCCCGACTGCATCTCTGGAGCTCAGCCACAGTTATCTTTGGGTTCATCTTTACCTCTCTCACCAAGGGTCTTCTCCCCCGTTAGCTCAGTTTGGCTGGACGGCCAGCTCTAAAAAGGGTTCTGGTCGTCCCAAACTTCTTCCAAGGATTATGGAGGCCACTGTGCTCTTAGGAACCTGAAGTGCAGCAGAAATTTTTTTGTAACCTTGGCCAGATCTGTGCCTTGCCACAATTCTGTCTCTAAGCTCTTCAGGCAGTTCCTTTGACCTCATGATTCTCATTTGCTCTGACATGCACTGTGAGCTGTAAGGTCTTATATAAACAGGTGTGTGGCTTTCCTAATCAAGTCCAATCAGTATAATCAAACACAGCTGGGCTCAATTGAAGGTGTAGAACCATCTCAAGAATGATCAGAAGAAATTGACAGCACCTGAGTTAAATATATGAGTGTCACAGCAAATTGTCTGAATACTTAGGACCATGTGATATTTCAGTTTTTTGTTTTAATAAATCTTCAAAAATGTCAACAATTATGTGTTTTTCTGTAAATATGGGGTGCTGTGTGTACATTAATGAGGGAAAAAAAATGAACTTAAATGATTTTAGCAAATGGCTGCAATATAACAAAGAGTGAAAAATTTAAGGGGGTGTGAATACTTTCCGTCCCCACTGTATACAGGTGTGTGTGAGGGGGGGGGCACTGACATATATACAGGTGTGTGGGGGGGGCACTGATATATATACAGGTGTGTGGGGGGGGGGCTAAAATATATACAGGTGTGTGAGGGGGGCTGCCATATATACAGGTGTTTGTGTGTGTGTGTGTATGGGGGGGGCTGACATATATACAGGTGTGTGTGAGGGGGCTGCCATATATACAGGTGTGCTTGTGTGGGGGGGCTGACATATATATAGGTGTGAGGGGGCTGACATATATACAGGTTTGGGGGGCAGACAAATATACAGGTGTGTGGGGGTGGCTGACATATATACAGGTGTGTGGGGGGGGCTGACAAATATACAGGTTGGGGGGGCTGACAAATATATAGGTGTGAGCGGGCTGACATATATACAAGATTGAGTGCATACAGGTGAGGTGACCGGTATAAAGATTCAGTAGAATGGCCCATAGGCAAGCCCTGGGGAATGTCCACTGTGCCGGTTCTCATTCTTACTGAACAATAGACTCTCACATTTTTGTCTGGTGCTAAACGCCTCTCTCCCAGTAGGGCGCAATGGGCTTTTTTCTTGTCAAGTTTCAATTACATTGTCTCATTCTTACCCGGTACTAAGAATGTAAGGGCTGACGCTTTGTCGCAACAATTTTCCTCCACTTCCAGGATGGAGTCTGTTCCAGTACCTGATTCCTCCTGATCGTTTCAGAAAGTTTATAGATAAATCCGCGCACAGGGAGAAAGTACAGAAAAGCTAGAAAGTGAACTGCTGCCCCTACAAATACACTATCACCTGAGTGGAGTATACTTGGATTAATTGAAAAAGAGTGTAGGTGTGGCGCTGTTCTGGTTGAAAAGTACTTAGATGTTTGGTTTAACACTACTGTGGAAATGCTTTTGTGTTGCACCCTATGCAGGGTGCAAAAGAATTTCAGAAAAAAAGGAAAATTGATAAAATTTAAACATGTACAGGCTTGGTGTGCCGATATTCAGTATGTACACCCTCTGCAAGGTGCAATACCTAATAATTTAGTACTGGTGTTTAATGTGTTATACCCTCTGCTGGATGCAACAAATCAGAACAGAAGCATTTGGGAGGGTGATTGATAATTCCACTTAATGGAATAAGTCAAGGTGATGGGAACCAAGAGATAAGAGAATGCAGCACCTGTGATATCAATATGCTATTGTGCTACACCCTCTGCACAAAACCGGTGCCTTTGATATTAGAACTCCACGATTTGCTGGTGAGATACCAAGAAGGGAAGTGTGAACCAAACCTTGGTGTCAACTAGTGTTAATATTGTACCCTCAGCCTGTCTGGGGTACACTGTGAAAATAAAACATCTCAATAATGCTAAGAACAAAAAAACACTCTATACGTGTGTGGCGCTTTCAAAAATAAAAATAAAGGAAAAAATAAGATGCTGAAGTGAGCTGAATATGTGCTGTAGCAATAAAATATAATTTAAGTATTGTTATTTCATGTGTTACGCCCTCTGGCAGGTGCTCTCACAAAATTGATTTTGCAACTGATGAAAAAAATATATTTGACCCAGAGGGGTTAAATACTTGTGATGTGGTGATTATCATAAATACCATTGGAGTGAATAACAAAATCCGTGTAACAATAGCCCAATGTGAAAAACAATATAAAAAATATAAAAAACAAACAAGGTGACTTGTGCTCAAAGAGTGTCCAGTGCTTGCTGAAAAATAATTTCTCATGAAGCTTCTCATTTATGTGACAGCTGGTGTTGGTGATCCTTATCCATGATAGTATTGTGAATGCACTCACCAAATAGCCTCACCCCCCCCCCCCCCCCCCAGGGGTACTGCGCAGTCACAGTATCTGCCACTGTGTAGCAATCCTTGGAACCCCTGGTCCGTGCTTTAATGGTGTTGGCGGTGTTTTTTTTTTTGTGCACAGTTGGGAATTCAGCTTGCTTTCTCCTCTACGTATCACCCGCAGTCTAATGGGGCCGCAGAATGAGCCAATCAGTCCTTGGAACAGTTCCTACATTGCTATATTTCTGGCCATCATAACAACTGGTCAGACTGTGTGTGGGCAGAATTTGCTCACAATAGTGCCTGGAATTCTGCTTCCCGATTGTCCCCCCTTTTATGGCAAACTATGGTTTCCAACCTTCTACTCATTTGTTCCGCAGAGTATTCCTGCATTAGAGGAGCATCTCCATGGTCTTCGTTCCACTTGGGCACAGGTCCAGGAGGCTTTGCGACATGCTAATGATAGGTACAGAGTTCATGCTGACCGCAGACACCTGCCTGCGCCTTCCTACCAGGCTGGGGACAGGGTCTGGCTGTCATCTCGCAACCACCGACTTCATGTTTCCCCTCTGAAGTTCGCACCTCGGTTTATTGGGCCTTTCCCTATTCTCCACAGGATTAGTCCAGTGGCATACGCGTTAGACCTTCCTTCTAATATGCGTATATCAAATGTATTTCATGTCTCGTTATTAAAACCTTTGATCTGCAACCGCTTTACCACCTAGGTGCCACATCCTCACCCCGTACAGATTGAGAACCATGAGGAGTATGAAGTACAGTCCATTGTTGACTCCCGTAGGTGCCATGGGTGTATACAGTACCTGGTGCATTGGAAAGGGTACGGTCCGGAGGAACGCTCTTGGGTGTCATCGTTGGACATACATGCCCCTGTCCTCCTCCGTAATTTCCATAGACATTTTCCCCTGAAGCCTGGTGGTCCTCCAAGGGGGAGGGGTCGTGGAGGAGGGGGTACTGTCAGGGTTGGGCTCAGCCCTTCCTTCTCTGAGCTCAGCTGTCAGCTAATTGCCAGCTCCTATGTCTCCGCAGTGACTCACCTGTTGATATCCTGCTGGTCAATCCTGCTTACTTAAGCTGTCCAGCCCAGATGATCTCTGCCTTCGCCTTGGTCAACATCACAGTGACTTTCTCCTGCGCTCCTGTTAAAGACTTGCTTGGCTGATATTCCTTCTGGCTCCAGATCCTGCTTGCCGTTCTACTACGCTGATTCCTGGCTTCCTGATTTTCTGGCTTGTCCAACTATCCGTTCTGGTTACCGAACTTTGGCTATGTTTTGAATACGTTTGTTCTGTTTACTTTTCTTATTAAACAAGTGTGATTTAACTGTACTTCTGTCTTAGTCTGATTCATGGTTTCTGACATAGCTGCAGTCTGGTTATGAGTTAACATGGCTACTGCAAACTTGGTAAACTGGTTCACCATAACAAGGACATGGCGATATCCATCATCTGACATGTCCAGGGTGAGGAAGTCAACTGTTAGCACTTCCAATGGGGCAGATGTGCTCCAAGTCATGGGAGGCACCTGGGCTTCAGCATCCTTTGTTACTGAGCATACCAAACAGTGGTGATATACTTGCTTAATCAATTGCAAGAGCCCCACACACATAGCTTGCCTTTTGAACCAGGCGAAAATCTTGTGGACATCCCAATGTCCTCTTTCCACATTAATTCTTTCTGCCACCGGTCGAGCTCTGGCCGTGACAGTACGACCTGCCAGGTTACTGATGAGTCATGGGGGAACATTATCCTGCGATACAATACGCTATCTTTTAAGACAAGACAGGACCACTCACACAACAGTTTCTGGTAGCAGTTTTGACCCTTCTCTTCTACTAAACCACCATTGTAGCTGCACTGCCTCTTTTACGGGGTCATCCTTCTTCATCTTTGCCCAGTTGTACTCTTCCAGTACGTGGATGAGGTCCACTCATGGTCTACACTTAGGCCTTGCCCCCATCAAGGGTGGAATCTCTTCTTCTTCAGCCTTCTCATCCACATCTCACTGTGGTTGTACCGAGGGGTACCGTGATAGTGCTTTGGTCACCTGGCTACCTTTCCCTGGGTGGTAATGCAGGGAGAAATCAAATTTCACTAAACGTGGCACCCATCTTTGTTCCAGAGCACCGAGTTTGGCTGTCTGGAGATGTACTAAGGGGTTGTTATCTGTCCAGAACCTTGCTCCTGTGAGATACTGTGAAATGTTCTGTGATGGCCCACACCAATGCTAACAGTTCCAGCTTGAATGAACTGTAGTTTGCAGGGGTTCTCTTAGATGTTCGAAGGCTGCGACTGGCATAAACAATAACCCTTTCCTCACCATCTTGCATTTGTGAGAGTACGGACCCCAGGCCCTGGTTACTGGCATCAGTCTGTAGCCGGAAGGGAAGAGAGAAATCAGCAAAAGCCAATAGAGGGGCTGACGTTAACAGCTGCTTTAAGACGTCAAACACTTCTTGCTGTTCCAGTCCCCATTCCACCTTCTTGTGGGCCCCCTTTCTGGTCTACTCCTTTTAGTAACTTCTGGAGTGGAGCAGCATGATGAGCGTAGTGCTTCATGAAACATCGATAGTACCCTGCTAACCCTAGGAAGGCTCTAGCTTCAGTCACAGTTGTTGGGGCTTTCCACTCCTGTATGCTCTTGATCTTCTCTGGGTTGGGATGCACTCCTTGTTTGGAGATGACATGCCCTAGATATTCGATCTCACGTTTAAACAGGTGGCATTTCTTTGGTTTAAGCTTCAACCCATACTGGTGTAGTCGGGCTAGCACAGCATCTAGGTGGGCAAGGTGTTCTTCAAAGGTGGCAGAGAACACCACTATATCATCTAGATAAATCAGGATGCTAATCTAAGTTCATGTCTCCCAGACAATGCTCCATTGTCCTCTGGAAGATAGCTAGTTCATTGTTTAACCCGAAAGGCATCCTTTTGAACTGACATAGTCCCATAGGAGTGATGAAAGCAGGGTTTGGGCGATCTGCTTCAGCTACAGGGATCTGCCAATACCAACTGGCAAGGTCAGACGTAGAAAATAACTTGGCTAGGGACTCTTCAATTTGTGGCAGAGGATAGGCATATCTAGTAGTGACAGCATTCAACTGTCTATAATGTACACAGAAACAGAGGGTGCCGTCCTTTTTTCTCTCTGAGACTATAGGAGCTGCCCATGGGCTCTTGCTGTCTTCAATTATGCTTTGTTGCATCATTTGTTCCAACATATGCTTGACTTCCTGATAAAGGTGAGGGGGTATGCTTCTGTAGTGCTCCCGGATGGGTGGACTCTCTCCTGTGGAGATCTCATGTTCAATCCCATTGCTACAGCCCAGGTCAAAACCCCCCTGTGAAAACACCTCTGACCACCTATCCACCAATCGCCTTACTGCTTCCGATTGAGTGGGTGAGAGTTCCTCAGTGGACAGCTGTAGAAGTGGGAGTATCTGTTCTCCTGCCCAGGCTTGGTCTGTTCCTGCTGAGCATTTGGCAACATTCACTTTTGCTACATAGCGCCGTCCACAAAATTTCTGGAGCTTCATGTGGTCCACTTTATGAGCAATCACACCTGTAATCAGGGCCAGCTCTGCCACTGGTGTCCCTGGGGGCAGGCGAAGTGGAATAGTATTTCTGTTACGCATCCTAACAGAGTGCCTTGCTGAACTACTGTGAGGGTTCTAGCAAAAAAATGGTGCCTGAGGGTAAGGTTTCGACTAGGACTGGGACGCCTTGCAGCCGATGGCACGATCCAACATTCATGGGAAGTACAAGCTCTTGGCAGGGAGGAATTACGATTTCTGTCCCAAAGGGAACCCTCACAACACCAGATTTTTCCTTGATGTTTGCCGTACTTCAGGCAGATTCCTTTAGTGCTTCCAAGGTATGAAGCAGTTTTCTGACCTCCTTAGGTGGACCTAGGTGGGTAGGGTAACGCTTCAAAAACTCAGGCTTCATGCTGTGGATGATATTCATGCCCAATATAACCTGTTGTCGTCCTCCGGATGCTCGGGTGACCACCACACCTTTTTGGCCAAGGTCCTGCACCCACAGTTTTACTTTTATCCAGGTAATTCCTACCACTTCTATGGGAAGATTGTTGGCAGCTGTCATTGAAATCCATGGAGTTTCCTGACTCATTTTCTTCTTTGGGAAGTACTGCTGGAACAAAGATTCTGGTAGAATAGTGACTTTTGACCCAGTGTCAAAGAGGCACTCGATCTCCTGGCCATCAAAATATCCGTATACCATAGGGCAATTGACCACCTCGTCCTCTGTGTGTGACTGGGGAGTCATTCCACTGGGCCGGCCCACTGCTTGACTCCTACCGGCGGGGCGCTTTGGGTTTAAGGGCTCCCTCTGTATTCTGTCAGGGCAATCTCTTAAGCAATGCTCCTTTTTCTGACAGCCCCAATATGGGGAGAGTGACCTCTCTTGTCTAGATCGTCTCCGGGAGGGTGTTCGCTTTCTCCAGGAGGGGTATACACCTTTGGATTGTCTCGTTCGCACCTCAGCATGGCTAGTTCCGTCTGGCGCTGGACCATTCCTTCTGTCAGTTTGTGGATGGCAGCCTCCCATGAAGCGGTTTGTTCAGTTTGTGGCTATTTGTATGGTTTATCGTCTAAGCTGGCCACTAGGACGTCCGTACTGGTATGTCTCTGCTCTGTACACAGGATAGCTGCCTCTAATAATTAATGTAATTTTAAATTTGGGTCACTTCTGTCCTTTTCTTGTAACTTTTCCCTGACTTTATCAGACAGAAGTCCATCAATAAACTGATCCTTCAGCCAACCGTCTGTCACTCCACCCAGCGTGTCCTGGTCGCCACCTTTCCTTGCGGCGGATCTCGGCTGCTATATCCTGCGATTTTAGGGCATACTGTTGAATGGATTCTCCCTCTCTCTGCTTCCTACTGATAAAGCGAGCCCTGCGGTATCCTAATGCAACTGTTGGAATGTACACTGCTTCTAAGTGGCTGATTATCTTGTTCAGTGAATCCTGGTCCTCTGCTGAAAGGTGCAGAATTAACTTCCTTGATTCACCTTCAAGGATGTTAATGGCAAGATCTGCCTGCTGTGCGGGTGGAACCCCAAATGTCCATATCAAGCACCTAAATCTCCTAATCCAGTCATCTAAATCCTGATCTGATCCTGTGTACTTAGGCAGCTGTTGTGGTAGCAATCCTGCCAGCAATAGGGAAGTAATGGAAGACTGTTTACCTCCCTCAGTGCTGCAGCTGACTGAATCTGCTATCGTGCTGCTCCCCTCACCACTGACTGACATGGCTGATCCTGTTCGTGACACCAAGTGTTGTGTAATGAAAAAGGATTAGGATTTGGGACTTTATATGAGGCAATAACTACGATTTACCTCCATCCCTGATAATTAGGACAGTGTTGTGTAATGGTATCAGCCAAATGATCAGACCAGTGGTGATATGCAATTTCTACTTTACTAAACAATGAAGGTCAACATAACATTGCATAGAGCAGGGATATGCAATTAGCGGACCTCCAGCTGTTGCAAAACTACAAGTCCTATCATGCCTCTGCCTCTGGGTGTCATGCTAGTGGCTGTCAGAGTTTTGCTATGCCTCATGGGCCTTGTAGTTCTGCAACAGCTGGAGGTCCACTAATTGCATATCCCTGACACAGAGGATATCATTTGAGCAAGGGTGCAGTATAGAACATTGATCTAACAGAAGAAATTAGAACAATTCTACAAATGGCCATTAAATGGCAGTAGAGTTCATGAGTTCCGTTCAACTTCTGAAAGAGAGAAAAGACATTAGTGCTCACTGGGGATGAGCTTCGAGTTCGAACAGCGAACAATTTGGGGTGTTCGCAGCAAATTCGAAAGCCGCGGAACACCCTTTAAAAGTCTATGGGAGAAATCAAAAGTGCTAATTTTAAAGGCTTATATGCATGGTATTGTCATAAAAAGAGTTTGGGGACCTGGGTCCTGCCCCAGGGGACATGGATCAATGCAAAAAAAAGTTTTAAAAACGTCTGTTTTTTTGGGAGCAGTGATTTTAATAATGCTTAAAGTGAAACAATAAAAGTGTAATATTCCTTTACATTTCGTACCTGGGGGGGTGTCTATAGTATGCCTGTAAAGGGGCGCATGTTTCCCGTGTTTAGAACAGTCTGACAGCAAAATGACATTTCAAAGGAAAAAAGTCATTTAAAACTACTCGTGGCTATTAATGGATTGCCGGTCCGACAATACACATAAAAGTTGTGTTGATAAAAACGGCATGGGAATTCCCCACAGGGGATCCCCGAACCAAAATTTAAAAAAAAATGGCGTGGGGTCCCCCTCAAAATCTATACCAGGCCCTTCAGGTCTGGTATGGATTTTAAGGGGAACCCCGCGCCAAAATTAAAAAAAAAAAGGCATGGGGTCCCCCCAAAAATCCATACCAGACCCTTATCCGAGCACGCAACCTGGCAGGCCGCAGGAAAAGAGGGGGGATGAGAGAGCACCCCCCTCCTGAACCCTACCAGGCCACATGCCCTCAACATTGGGAGGGAGCTTTGGGGTAGCCCCCCAAAACACCTTGTCCCCATGTTGATGGGGACAAGGGCCTTATCCCCACAAACCCTTGCCCGGTGGTTGTGGGGGTCTGCGGGCGGGGGGCTCATCAGAATCTGGAAGCCCCCTTTAACAAAGGGGACCCCCAGATCCCGGCCCTCCCCCCTATGTGAAATGGTAAGGGAGTACAAAAGTACCCCTACCATTTCACAAAAAAAGTGCCAAAAATGTTAAAAATGACAAGAGACAGTTTTTGACAATTCCTTTATTTAAATGCTTCTTCTTTCTTCTATCTTCTTTCTTCTATCTTCTATCTTCCTTCGGTTTCTTCCTCCATCTTCTTCTTCTTCTCTTCTTCTGGATCTTCTGGTTCTTCCTCCAGTGTTCTCGTCCGGCTTCTTCCTCCGCGGCGTCTTCTTCCCTTCTTCTTCTCGGGCCGCTCTGCATCCACCATGATGGGAGGCTCCCGCTGTGTGATGCTTCTCGTCTTCTGACGGTTCTTAAATAACGGAGGGCGGGGTCATGGGGTGGCCCCGCCCTCCGTTATTTAAGAACCGTCAGAAGAGGCCACCCCGTGACCCCGCCCCCCTCTGATGCACGGGGACTTGACGGGGACTTCAGAGGGGGGCGGGGTCACCAGTTACGTGAGAAGAAGAAGACGCCGCGGAGGGAGATGCCGGACGAGAACACCGGAGGAAGAACCAGAAGAACCAGAAGAAGAAGAAGATGGAGGAAGAAACTGAAGGACGATAGAAGATAGAAGATAGAAGAAAGAAGATAGAAGATAGAAGAAAGAAGAAGCATTTAAATAAAGGAATTGTCAAAAACTTTCTCTTGTCATTTTTAACATTTTTGACACTTTTTTTGTGAAATGGTAGGGGTACTTACCATTTCACACAGGGGGGAGGGCCGGGATCTGGGGGTCCCCTTTGTTAAAGGGGGCTTCCAGATTCCGATGAGCCCCCCGCCCGCAGACCCCCACAACCACCGGGCAAGGGTTGTGGGGATAAGGCCCTTGTCCCCATCAACATAGAAGATAGAAGAAAGAAGATAGAAGATAGAAGAAAGAAGAAGCATTTAAATAAAGGATTTGTCAAAAACTGTCTCTTGTCATTTTTAACATTTTTGACACTTTTTTCATTAATAGCCGCAAGTAGTTTTTTTCCTTTGAAATGTCATTTTGCTGTCAGACTGTTCTAAACACGGGAAACATGCGCCCCTTTACAGGCATACTATAGACACCCCCCAGGTACGAAATTTAAAGGAACATTACACTTTTATTGTTTCACTTTAAGCATTATTAAAATCACTGCTCCTGAAAAAACGTCAGTTTTTAAAACTTTTTTTGCATTGATCCATGTCCACTGGGGCAGGACCCAGGTCCCCAAACTCTTTTTGTGACAATACCATGCATATAAGCCTCTAAAATTAGCACTTTTGATTTCTCCCATAGACTTTTAAAGGGTGTTCCGCGGCTTTCGAATTTGCCGCGAACACCCCAAATTATTCGCTGTTCGAACTCGAAGCTGATCCCTAGTGAGCACTAATGTCTTTTCTCTCTTTCAGAAGTTGAACGGAACTCAAACACTTTTTATTATAATAACTTGCATATAAGCCTTTAAAATTAGCACTTTTGATTATTCATGTTCGCGTCCCATAGACTTTAACGGTGTTTGCGTGTTCGAACAAATTTTTTGCCTGTTCGCATGTTCTGGTGCGAACCGAACAGGGGGGTGTTCGGCTCATCTCTAGTGCTCACATGTCCACCTTATGAAGGAAGGTTCTAGAAAACTCCTTGCTGGGTGGATCTGTGACTGGCACATGCTTCACACTGGCACTTCTGCTGTTGTCTTCTGTCAGGAGGTTCTGGTGGCAGAACCTCCTCATTTGTCCCTCATTTTGGTCATATTTATTTATATATATATATATATATATATATATATATATATATAATATATATATATATATATATATATATATATATATATATATATATATATATATATTTGTATATAAAATGCAATACTTATCTATCAAAAAGTGTTTCCCAGTGCTAAACCTTTAATCCAATTTCTAAATTGCTGCAATCATAAATTCCAAAAGCCAATATAAAGGAATAGTAGTGGTAAAAAGGCACTTGTTGGTTTACCAATCATTTTTTGTTGTACAATTCTCCTTTAAGGTGGGCGTGACAGAGGGTGTGTCCTATGGCTACATACTTTTGTTAATAGGTGTCCCTCATTCCCATCTCAAAAAGTTGGGAGGTATGGATAGATGCTGCGTGCTCTTGTGCTCACTGCTGGTGGCCCACGCACCAGACTTAACGGGGGAGAATCCCAGCACCTGGTGACAGTTCACTAGCCCAATCACTGCTGTCCCATCAGGCAGGGTTTCTCTGAGCACAGGGAGCAGAGAGGAGCTGGAATTCATATCCTCTGGGCATCTGAAAGAGCTCAGGGGATGCTGGGAGCCCAGAGTATTGTGGGAGTTTGAATTAAAGGGACTTGCACCTGGCTGTAGATAAAAAGGCACTCCGCCACACTCCACCCCACTTGAACTTGCAATTCCAGGCAAGTTTACAAACCATACAAAGTCTTTTTGCTCAAAGCGTTCAGGTGGTTTCCCAAAGGTAGACCTCTGGGAGCATCTCAAGGGTTGGGTTCCAGACTTTCCTCTGTGAACAGGTGGTGGCACATCCTCTCAGGCATTTCATTAAGCCTCTGGGAGCATCTCAAGGGCTGAGGTTCAGGTTCTTCTTCAGGACCAGTCAAAGACACATGCTCACTTTCAGACATTTCAGTAGACAGTGGGCACTATGCCACAGTTCTTTTCCAGAGAGAGAGGCTTTATTGAAGGGCATGACACAGAGCATACACTAAATGATTACAGGTATTAGAGAATCCTAAGGCATTATCCATCTACTATATTGACCCATACAGACTGAAGCATGCAGCCACTATGACTAAAGCCGGCTATACAATCTGATCAGTGGGTGGCCCTGTCAGCACTACTCCACCTGATATCCTCTGTTTAAAAAATAGAAGGATCCAGGCAGAAAACTGTCATCCAGCTATCTGCACTTTGGCCTGCAGACTAAACAAAGGAAACCTAACAGATTTCTTCATCAATGCTAACAGTTTGAATAGATGAATTTCTGCTGCTGATTGGATGCAGACACTGTTCTGCTGACAATTTTCCACCAGGCTTGTTCGACAAAGTCAGTTGAACAATTCACTTTTGTTGAATGAAGGGGTGCCAGCAGAGCCATAAACTGTTAAAATTTTGGCCAAGCCAGCAGCTATTGGAAAGTAATTGGAGTTGAGTATGGCCAGTTTTACAGAGAGATCCCCAGTCTCTCCCCTGATAGACTGTCTGGCTGTTCAAACCTCACTCCTATATAGCATCTGCTAGAGATGTTCTACAACAGTTAGAGCTAAAGTGTAGAGGCAGCTGTAACCTACTTGTTTATTTACTTTTAGATCAGTATCATTATATTTAGGGGAGCTCAGGCACTAACTGAAGTTGCCGTTGGCCATTACAAGTAACACGTGTTTTGAGGCTAATTACTTCCTGCCTTCAGCTAATTTTGTATAGAAACTATGAATTGGGGGGGGGGGGGTTCCATGAGGATACTGAGAAGCAACATTTTGGCTTACAGCTCTTGATTCGTATAACTATTTTGGGTGCCATCATGGATTGCCTACCCACATTGAATTTGCACCATTTGCAAATACTGTCATATCAATTGGTAGCTGATTAATACTATACATGTATCTACTCCTGAAGAAGTGAACAAAATAACGAAACATGTTGAGTTTTCGGATGCAACTTTTGTTTTAATTACAGTATGTATTAACAGTTAGGTAGTAACAATAAATTGGTTGTATGGATATATCAATGAAGGGATGGCGGCACATCACTGGGTGCCCCAGGCCACATTCTATTTTGTATAGAAACTATTTACATTGTAAATAGATCCAGGTGTTGTAAAATTTTGATCTGCTAAATCTAATTTAGACAGTTCCATTATCAAAGGCCTAGATATATATTAAACACATGCATGTGCATTTATATAAAATCATACTAGCCAGAGATGATAAATATGGCTATATCCAAGTGTTTATGAAAGTCAACAGGCATCTCCCACTTTGAAAATCGAACCCTCATGTCGAGGAAGTTTTCTTGGCAGATTTACTGCACCATGTGGATGGATGGATTACGAGCCAGCCTTGATATTTAGGAAGAGAGGACGTGGTAGCAAAAGAAGTACGTTTAATAGGGCAAGGGCTACATCGAACAACTGGTCTTCTGTGAAGGAACTACAAGTGCTCTCCAACCCTACCCTGACCTACTGGAGTGCATTACAACTTAGGCATTTTCGCTTGTCCATCCCCAAAGCAGACACTCTAAATGCACATCGTACCCTGTATGAAAATCACTGGGCAAAACTGATTCCAGACATTTCCTACCTACACTCTACAAGTTGATCTGTTCCCCAGAAGCTGACTCCCCTCCCTTCCTATATTCAGAAATGGAAAGCTGACTTGATTTCAAAATTCTTACCGGAACAAATTCACTCATGTACCATGCATACAAGTCCTAGCTTGAAACTAAGCCCCCTTTAGGACACCGTTGTGACTCACATACCTTAAATCTGGGGTCCTGACCTAGAATATTCATCTTCCATTGTGCATCTGAGCATTATCTTTAGAACGAAATACAAATGTTCTCCATCTAACTTCTGAAAGCAGCTAGAACCTGCATTCCAGCTTTATGGAGGAACCCTTATATTCCACCCATCTACTTCTGGCTGTAAAATAATGCTCATGGAAGAAATTACAGCAGCCATCCACAATTCTGATGAAATGTTCAGAACCACTAGATTTCCCTAGATACAACCCCAATTCCAAAAAAAATGGGACATAAAAACAAAATGCAATGATTTGCAAATCTCATAACCCATATTTTATTCACAACAGAAAATAGAAAACATATCAAATGTTTAAAAAGAGAAAATGTGACTTTGGACGAGATGCAGAGGGCGGCTGCCTCCATCCATGCATCCAAGGCCCCCAGGGACAATGATATCCCTGTAGAGGTGTACACTTTTTTGCTTTGCGTCTATCTTTTAAGTTCTTGTGGTAAAACCAAGGAAGCTTAGACTTCTGTAGTGTATCAATGCTTTACTAAACAGGAAAAACTGCACATACAACTGTAGGATACACAATACAACACAACTCATAGCTTACAAAAATATGCCTACAAATATAAGCATGTACAATATTGTAAATTTTGGGAGTTGTTTAGCTCAAGTGTAGCACCCGCTAGCGAGAAAAGTCCACACAATTGATTCCTTTTCAGGGCTTTTTGGCCCACTTTTATTAAAGAAAAATCAAACAAGCTTACACATGCAGCATTGCAAACAAAAATACCGAGCCACCTGGCTTCCTTCAGCAGCAGATGCACCACTGCTCAGGCTCCCACATGGAGCTCTCCTGACTACTATCAACGACCTCAGACTCTGGTCTCTGGCTTTCACAGTATAGCCTGCACTTCCTGGTTACTTCGGTGCACACCTGCACTCTCTGGGTTCTCTCTTGCAAGCCTGGACTCCTCAGGAGGGTGGAGCCCAGAACCATGGTCCTGACTCTACTATCAGGCCCACACACACCTGAACAATCAGTGTGCTGGTGAGTCTCAACACCCGGACCCAGGACTGGGGATTTTATCCCACCCGGATCTGAAATATCACGTGGTCCTAAGTATTCAGATCCTTTGCTGTTACACTCATATATTTAACTCAGGTGCTGTCCATTTCTTCTGATCATCCTTGACATGGTTCTACACCTTCATTTAAGTCCATCTGTGTTTGATTATACTGATTGGACTTGATTAGGAAAGCCACACACCTGTCTAAATAAGACCTTACAGCTCACAATGCATGTCAGAGCAAATGAGAATCATGAGGTCAAAGGAACTGTCTGAAGAGTTCAGGGACAGAATTTTGGCAAGGCACAGATCTGGCCAAGGTTACACAAAAAATTCTGCTGCACTTAAGGTTCCTAAGAGCACAGTGGCCTCCATAATCTTTAAATGGAAGACGTTTGGGACGACCAGAACCCTTCCTAGAGCTGGCCGTCTGGCAAAACTGAGCTATTGGGGGAGAAGAGCCTTGGTGAGAGAGGTAAAGAAGAACCCAAAGATCACTGTGGCTGAGCTCCAGAGATGCAGTCGGGAGATGGGAGACAGTTGTACAAAGTCAACCATCACTGCAGCCCTCCACCAGTTGGGGCATTCTGGCAGAGTGGCCCGATGGAAGCCTCTGCTCAGTGCAAGACACATGAAAGCCTGCATGGAGTTTGCTAAAAAACACCTAAAGGACTCCAAGATGGTGAGAAATAAGATTCTCTGGTCTGATGAGACCAAGATAGAACTTTTTGACCTTAATTCTAAATGGTATGTGTTGAGAAAACCAGGCACTGCTCATCACCTGTCCGATACAGTCCCAACAGTGAAGCATGGTGGTAGCAGCATCATGCTGTGGGGGTGTTTTTCAGCTGCAGGGACAGGACGACTGGTTGCAATTGAGGGAAAGATTAATGCGGCCAATTACAGGGATATCCTGGACGAAAACCTTCTCCAGAGTGAGGACAGGGTTGATGACTACTGGTATACAAGACACCTACAGCCGTGGCAGATATTATGGGATGGCTGAGTAGAGACAGTTACAGCTGGAGAAGTTATCCCTAAACCCTGTTGAAGTGTATGCGAGGTGGAGAAGGAACCAAAGGGGAGTGGTGGAGAATTATGTCCATGCGATTTAATACAGTGTATGAGGTGAGAGTTCTGGGAGACTGACTGTTCGGGAATTAATGAAGTTTTCCATGGATACTGAGGAGCACTGATTTGCTTTTTCATTATTACACCATCTCTATATTACTTCATGAACATTGTACTCACCATTCTCCGTAGAAGACGAGAAATTATCGCCTATCTGTCCCCCAGAAGTGAACTAGTTGTCAGGAAAGGTCTCCTCCGCTGGTAATATTGATCATTTGGCGTGCAGTACTGAGGTCCACCAGCAGGTGTCTCCTGGCAGTTTGGAGCTGTCAGAAGGGCTTTTTCCTGCTGATATTCTGTCACCTTTGGGCCGCAGTACTGGCGTCCACCAGCGGAGGAATTCTGGCAGTGTGGAGCAGGTATTCCCCTCTGCAGATAGGTGTCACCTGACCTTAATTAGCATCTGCAGTATAAATACCCTGCAAGTGCACACTTGCCCTGGTATTGTCCTTGAGCCCTAACCTGCAGCCTGCAGCCTGCAGCCTGCATCCTGTTACCCTGATCCTGAAACCTGATTCCTGAACCTGAAGCCTGATTCCTGGAACCTGTTGATCCTGTTACCTGAACCCTGGACCCTAAGCCTTGTACCTGACCCGTCCCTCCTGTGATCCATCCATCCTCTCTTGTCCTGTTGTTTCCCTTCCCAGCTACTGATCTCCTGTTTATGACACTGGCCTTGCTTGAATACGATTCTGGTACTCCCTTTTGCTAAATATGCTGGTTGTGTATTATCACTGGTTGTTTTGGTTTGTTTACTCTGTATTGGTGGTATGTTCACATGTATATGCATTTACCTTAATAAACGTACTTTCACCTATTTATGTCTGGTTCACTCTGTTGCAGTCCACACAGTTCTGGTCTTATCTGGTATATGACAGAATACTAGGGCCATCCTTGACCGGAAGTGGCTGCACAGGGGAACCATTTTGATTCAGTTTGGTTGCAAATATGAATGTCGATGAGGTTATCTATTTTTCTCTGCTGGCATCTGAAAGTGTTGATTATTGCCGCCAGGCTCTGAAAGGATGGTCTAGTGACCAGTTGTTTGCAACTTTGGCTCACTCCCTGGTGGATCAGGGTTATATATTGTTTGGGGAGGTGCAGCCTTTGATCAAGATCTGTACTGAGCTGGCCCTGCCCTGTATTCCAGAGGGCCGTGATGATTTCACTCCTCCTCCTTTTGATATGAATCAGGTTGTATCCCTAGTATGGCTTTTTGAAGATGATCCAGCCGATTTTTGAGAGCACTACTCAGCCTGTTCCCCAAAGGTGATTGCTGAGTGCATTGTGTCTGCTCAGTCTTTTGTTAGACAGGGAGATTTAAAAGCACAGTTTGTACAACTTATACTTTCAGCATGGTTTGACATGATGCAATCAGCTCCAGCAAAACAAACCACCTCTGCCACCAAACACCAGCCTACCCAAATGTATGTTTCCATATCACCCATGTCAACCTCAGTTGCAGCTCAGTATATGCTGCTCCCAACCAAATACTCATATCCGGTCTCTGCTCCCTGTACCTATCCTGCATTCAACCCACCTGCCTCTTCTCAGCTGCCTACAAACCCACAGGAACTTCCCCCAGCTACTGTTGCCTCTTCTCTGCCACATCCCAATCCTCCTTTCCAGTCTGCTGTACCCCTCACCTACAGAGCTTCAGTGGCTAAGCCAAAGAAAAAACGAAAGTTTTTTCCAACCAAGACGATCCTGCCAGTAACCCAACCTGCCTCCGCACCAGCTAATCCAATCCAGTCTGACATCCCAGTGCTTGCAACCCAGTCTGACATCCCAGTGCTTGCAACCCAGTCTGACGTCCCAGTGCTTGCTATCCAGTCTGACATCCCAGTGCTTGCTATCCAGTCTGACGTCCCAGTGCCTGTTATCCAGTCTGACGTCCCAGTGCCTGTTATCCAATCCAATGTCCTGATGTCCGCTTTCCAGCCTGATGTCCTGGTACCTGCCTTCCAGCCTGAGGGGCCAGTGTTCCAGCCGGAGGGGCCAGTGTTCCAGCCGGAGGGGCCAGTGTTCCAGCCGGAGGGGCAAGTGTCCCAGCCGGAGGTGCCAGTGTTCCAGCCGGAGGTGCCAGTGTTCCAGCTGGAGGTGTTCCAGCCTGAGGGGCCAGTGTTCCAGCCTGAGGGGCCAGTGTTCCAGCTGGAGGTGCCAGTGTTCCAGTCGGAGGTGCCAGTGTTCCAGCCGGAGGTGCCAGTGTTCCACCCTGAGGTGCCAGTGCCCACTCTCCAGCTTGATGTGCCCGCTCTCCAGCCTGATGTGCACGCTCTCCAGCCTGATGTGCCTGCCTTCAAGCCTGATGTGCCCACTTTCCAGCCTAATGTGCCCACTTTCCAGCCTGATGTTCCTGCCTTCCAGCCTGATGTGCCCGCTTTCCAGCCTGATGTGCCACTGTCTGCTGCCCAGCCTGATGACCCAAAGCTTGCTGCCCAGCCTGATGACCCGGAGCTTGCTGCCCAGCCTGATGACCCGGAGCTTGCTGCCCAGCCTGTGCCCATGCCTGCTGCCCAGCTTGATGTGCCTGTGCCTCTGCCTGCTGCCCAGCTTGAAGTGCCTGCTGCCCAGCCGGATGTGCCTGCTACCCAGCTTGAAGTGCCCATGCCTGCTGCCCAGCTTGAAGTGCCTGCTGCCCAGCTTGAAGTGCCCGTGCCTGCTGCCCAGCTTGAAGTGCCCGTGCCTGCTGCCCAGCTTGAAGTGCCCGTGCCTGCTGCCCCGCTTGTTGTGCCTGCTGCCCAGCTTGAAGTACCCGTGCCTGCTGCCCAGCTTGAAGTGCCCGTGCCTGCTGTCCAGCTTAATGTGCCTGCTGCCCAGCTTGAAGTGCCCGTGCCTGCTGCCCAGACTGATGTGCCTGCTGTCCCGCTTGATGTGCCTGTTGCCCAGCTTGAAGTGCCCGTGCCTGCTGCCCAGACTGATGTGCCTGCTGCCCGCTTGATGTGCCTGCTGCCCAGCTTGAAGTGCCCGTGCCTGCTGCCCAGCTTGAAGTGCCCGTGCCTGCTGCCCAGCTTGAAGTGCCAGTGCCTGCTGCCCAGCTTAAAGTGCCTGCTGCCCAGCTTGAAGTGCCCGTGCCTGCTGCCCAGCTTGGAGTGCTCGTGCCTGCTGCCCAGCTTGAAGTGCCCGTGCCTACTGCCCAGCTTGAAGTGCCCATGCCTGCTGCCCAGCTTGAAGTGCCCATGCCTGCTGCCCAGCTTGAAGTGCCCGTGCCTGCAGCCCAGCTTGAAGTGTTCCTGTCTGCTGCCCAGCTTGAAGTGTTCCTGTTTGCTGCCCAGCTTGAAGTGTTCCTGTCCGTTGCCCAGCCTGGTGTGTTCCTGCCTGCTGCCCAGCCTGATGTGTTTCTGTGCGTTGCCCAGCCTGGCTTGTTCCTGAGCGCTGCCCAGCCTGGCGTGTTCCTGTGCGCTGCCCAGCCTGGTGTGTTTCTGTCCGCTGCCCAGCCTGATGTGTTCCTGCCCGCTGCCCGGCCTGATGTGTTTCTGTCCTCTGCCCGGCCTGGTGTGTTCCTGCCTGCTGTCCGGCCTGATGTGTTCCTGCCTGCTGCCCAGCCTGATGTGTTCCTGTCCGCTGCCCAGCCCAGTGTGTTCCTGTCCCCTGCCCAGCCCGGTGTTTTCCTGTCCGCTGCCCAGCCCAGTGTGTTCCTGTCCGCTGCCCAGCCCGGTGTGTTCCTGTTCACTGCCCAGCCCAGTGTGTTCCAGTCCGCTGCCCAGCCCGGTGTGTTCCTGTCCACTGCCCAGCCTGGTGTGGTCCTGCCAGCTGCCCAGCCAGGTGTGTTCCTGCCCGCTACCCAGCCTGATGTGCCACGGCTTGCTGCCCAGCTTGAGGTGCCTGCTGCCCGGCTGGACACCATGGACTTTCCCCAGCAACGGCTAGTTGGAGCGTCCGGAGGTCGCTCCTTCAAGGGGGGGTACTGTCAGCAAAGGTCTCCTCTGCTGGTAATATTGATCATTTGGCATGCAGTACTGAGGTCCACCAGCAGGTGTCTCCTGGCAGTTTGGAGCTGTCAGAAGGGCTTTTTCCTGCTGATATTCTGTCACCTTTGGGCCGCAGTACTGGCGTCCACCAGCGGAGGAATCCTGGCAGTGTGGAGCAGGTATTCCCCTCTGCAGACAGGTGTCACCTGACCTTAATTAGCAGCTGCAGTATAAATACCCGGCAAGTGCACACTCGTGTTGCCCTGTTATTGTCCTTGAGCCCTAACCTGCAGCCTGCATCCTGTTACCCTGATCCTGAAACCTGATTCCTGAACCTGAAGCCTGATTCCTGGAACCTGTTGATCCTGTTACCTGAACCCTGGACCCTGAGCCTTGTACCTGACCCGTCCCTCCTGTGATCCATCCATCCTCTCTTGTCCTGTTGTTTCCCTTCCCAGCTACTGATCTCCTGTTTATGACCCTGGCCTTGCTTGGCTACGATTCTGGTACTCCCTTTTGCTACATATGCTGGTTGTGTATTATCACTGTTTGGTTGTTTGGTTTGTTCACTCTGTACTGGTGGTGTGTTCACATGTATATGCATTTACCTTAATAAACGTACTTTCACCTATTTATGTCAGGGTTCACTCTGTTGCAGTCCACACAGTTCTGGGCTTATCTGGTATATGACACTAGTTTTAATGTGCCCATATGCGCATTTTCCTTGCATTTTTTGCACATGCGATTTTTTGCACATGTGACTTTTTTGCACATTCATTGATTTTTCCCACTTTTTTTGCCTATTTATTGGACATTTGCTTTCACTTGTTATTATGTCCTTTTGTTGAAATTAGTTTCTCACAATCTTTCCAACTTTACATTTGAGGTTTTCACTCCTCTTTGACTGCACATTTCACTTTATGTATTTTAGAATATTTGCCAATCTGTGCAAGATCACTTTATTTATTTTATAACCCTATTATTGCAATAAAGTCACTATACAAATGGCCATAGCAACACAACACTAGATATGGGGAATGTATTTTGCTGAATCTCCTAAAGGTTTTTAAACTGCAGGTGATACCAAGTGTCTCACAGAGTCTATGTCTTGGGCTAATATTGTTCTTCTTCAGAAACCAGGTAAGGACCCACTGGATCTGGGGTCCTACGGTCCGATTTTGTTGTTGCAAAGTGAAGATTAAAATCCTAGCTAAGATACTTGCTCAACACCACTGTTAGGAGGTGGGAGAGGATGCCGACGTGAAGCGTCAGAACGGGGGGAGGGGCCTGATGGCGGTGCTGGTGTGAGGGAGCGGAGGCGGGTCGGACGGACCAGGCAGCTTGATCGTAGCACGGGGTAAGAGCCAGCCACTGCACTACCAAAGGAAACCCCGGGATACCCCTTTGCAGCATCACCAATTGCAATGAGAAGGCAGCCGGCGCTCTTCCGAGTCCAGCGGGAGTAGTCGGGAGCCGACGAGCAGACGAGCGGAGTCTGGTGCACGTGAGTGAGGAGCGAGGAAGTGAATGCTCCGTGCTTTTCCTATGATGTGACAAACCCATTAGCAGTGCAATGTAAGGAAAGTAATGTTCAATGCAAGGAAGTGCCTGCCTCACAGCCCAGCGTGTCTTGCTCCCCCCGTGTGATTTCCCCCCCCCCGCCGTCTCCTCTCACATCCTGGTGGGCCACCCCGAGCCATCCTAGGTTGGATAGTGGCTAGGAGGTTACACATCTGACCCAGCGAGTGTAATAATGTACCAGGAGGACTCGCTGTGGAAATCATCAGCTGGGCTCAGTCCCCTGCAGAGGACGGTTTGGAGGTGAGAGAAGGATTCCCCGCAGGTATGAAAATTAACCTTTATCTCTATTGAAGAAATGCAGTGTTTAGTAGTCCTGTGAAGATTTAAAGAGACTGACTGACATAAATACTGACATAAATAACTTTATCATATTATATGTGTCTCCGCTCGACCAACCACAGTTCATTTTTGTAAAAGTGCTTTTTAATAAGGAGGAAGAAAAAAAATAAAAAAAAGCATACCTATATAGACTTTGGGACTTTTCAGGTGGAAAAACCAGGAAATAGGCTATATGACAGTATAGCACTAGTACAACTCTAAGCTAGCAAGCCCCGGAGGGAAGAACCCAGCACTGGCGTCAGGTGAAGTTGGTACGCTGGTACACTGAAGATCTCGGAGTTTCTCGGAGCAAGTTTAAAGAGTCCCGGACTAGATAAGAAACAAACGGGAACAA
Organism: Aquarana catesbeiana; assembly: GCF_042186555.1. Classification (NCBI taxonomy): domain Eukaryota; kingdom Metazoa; phylum Chordata; class Amphibia; order Anura; family Ranidae; genus Aquarana; species Aquarana catesbeiana. The sequence goes on along the minus strand of NC_133329.1, from coordinate 236,168,604 downwards.
AAGAAAAAAAGAAAGACTCACTGAAACAAAAAGGGGGTCTGGGGGAGAGGCCCAGGGAGGATTCTGAGCTGGAAAGAGAGCCTGTTTTCAGTGACATGGAGGAGCAAAGAAACATTGCACTAATCCCCACCAAAACAGAAATGTTGGAAATGTTCTCCAAACTAGAAAATTCTATAAAGTCAGAAATATTAAACGTTCCTACGGACATGGGTCACCTGTTGCGTAGAGTAGAAGAGGCAGAGGAAGTATCAGGAATTCAGGCTAAAGAGATTCTAGAATTAAAAACGCAAATGAAGAAAATGCAGAGCGACTATCGAATCCTGACATATAAATTGGAAGAATAAGCAAATCAAAATCGCCGCCAAAATATGCGGATTAGATCTCTTCCTGAACAACAGGTCGAGGACTTGGGGATTAAAATGCAAAACATTTTTAACCCTATGTTGGGAAGACGGGAGGATGAGGTCTTAAAGATAGATAGGGTACACAGGATCAGAAAACCCTCAAATCTGAAACAGGACATTCCCAGAGACGTAATCGTTAAATTCCACGCATATGAAGACAAAGAAAAGATTTGGACTAGTTTACGGGGATCCCCCCCAGTTTGTTTCGAAAATAAGGAATTACAGATTTTTTCTGACTTATCAGCAGGAACCCTGGCGCGGAGAAGGCAGCTTAGACCACTGCTAGACCACCTGAGAAAGTCAAACATAAAGTACAGCTGGGGGTTCCCAAAATCCCTCGCAGTAATAAAAGAGGGTAGATCGTATAGCATGAGGTTCCTGGAGGAGTTACAAGATTTCTGTGAAAATTTGGGCATTCTCGTCCCGGACATTTCATGATAAGAGTCATGAGTTTTTCTTTTTTTTTTTGGGGGGGACACATTGGGCACATTGCGTACATTGAGGGAAGGAATTTTTTTTTTCTTCTTCTCCACTCAGTGTTGACCTCCACAAGGTCTATTGTGATTTAACCAAGAGTATATGGACTGTGGGGGGGAGGGGGGGGGTAGGGGTAGGAGGATGAGGGGGGTGTTAAATTAATATAGATAAAATGTGATGCTGGGGAGTCTCGGGGAGGGTATTTCTAGGGTTGGTCTTCCTGTCTCCGCCTCTCCTTCGCCCCCCCCCCCACTTAAGGTGGGGGGGTGGGGGCACCGGTGGCTGCTGCCGGAGCCTCATGCAATATGGGATCAGGTTTGACTTTCATCTGCGGGCTTGGGGCTGGATTGTGGCCTGGGAGAGAGGGAGGGGAATTGGGGGGGGGGGCGGGGGTTGAGTTACGTCCTGGAGGGATGGTTACAAATTTGCAGTAGAAGACAGATAAGGTTAGGTAGATGGAATCAATATAAATGACTAACTTAAATTTTTTATCTTACAAGGTTAAGGGACTGAATTTGCCAGTTAAAAGACATAAAATACTAAAAGAACTTCAACAGTACCAAGCTGATGTGGTATTCCTTCAGAAGACCCATCTGGCTCTGGATTCCAATATCAAGTTGTATTCGCCAGCATTGCCCATCTGGTTCTATAGTGATACATCTACAAGGAGATCCAAAGGGGTAGCAATTGGGTTCTCAAGAACATCTAAGTTCTCTTTAATTAATAGATTGACAGATCCTGAAGGTCGCTATCTGTTCCTGAAGGGTAACCTGGGGAATAGAACGTTTACACTAGCAAATGTCTACTGCCCAAATAAAAATCTGACTGCATTTCTAAAGCAGGTGTTGATTAAGCTGATGGAATTCAAAGCTGGGGAGGTGGTTCTGGCAGGGGATTTCAATTTCTGTCTTGATCCTACCCTAGACAGTATGTCCCGGGCACAGGGGACAAGTAAGGTTCAGTTAAAAACGATCAAGCGCTGGCTGCACCAGTGCCACATAATGGATGTGTGGAGGGTGCAGCATGCAAAAGCAAATAATTACACCTTCTTCTCCCCTGTGCACGGGACGTACTCAAGACTGGATTACATTATGACGGATCATAGCTTACTGGATTTGGTGGAGGAAACCAGAATAGAGATTATCTTGCTATCTGATCATTCCCCAGTCTCAATGAGAATTAGGATCCCAGAGTTCCAAAGACAACCATTCTCCTGGAAGCTAAATGAAAACTTATTAAAAGACAATAAAGTGTCAGAAACGTTACAGGAGGAAATTGATTTCTTCTTTAAGGTTAATGACACAGGGGAAATTCCTTCTTCCACTCTTTGGGAGGCACACAAAGCTTATATCAGGGGGTTCTTATCTATTGGGGCAGGGGAAAAAAAAAGAGAAAGGGAAAAACTTATCGAAGAAATATATTTACTAGAACAAAACCATAAAAAATATAAGGGGCAGCATCAGAAAAGTTTCCATCAGCTGGCCATTAAAAGGGAGGAGCTAAGGGATAGCATGGAGCAGGACTCGAGAAGGGCCTTAAATAAAATAACAAGAGAAAGATACTTCTGGGGAAACAGATCTAGTAAGCACCTCACGAGGTTACTGAAAAAGAAAAGAGACTTGAATTTCATTGAGAAAATATAAAATAAAAAGGGCGAGGTGGTATCCACAACCAAAGGAATAGCGGAAGAATTTAGGACATTTTATAAAGGCCTGTACACTGTAAGACAAAGGGGTGCGTCGGTCTAAACAGAGGACAGGAAAGTGGAAGAATTCTTGAATGAGGCAGGGGTGGCCGGGCTGTCTGAGGAGGATAGACCTATAACTGAAGATGAAATTCATGCCGCTCTGAAGGATTCACCAAAGGGAAAAAGTCCGGGCCCAGATGGGTTTACGACTCTCTATTTGAAACAATATAAACATACTTTGGTACCAAGGCTATGCCACTACTGGAATGAACTGGGTGCCAATGACGTAATGGGGGGAGATGCCCTGTCTGCTACCATTACCCTGATATTGAAGGAGGGAAGGAAGAACATGCTGTGCTCTAGTTATAGACCCATTGCGCTATTAAATGCCGACACCAAACTATATGCCAAAGTTTTGGCGGGTAGGTTGAAGGATAAAATGACTACCCTGGTGCACCCAGATCAGGTAGGGTTTATCCCGGGAAGAGAGGGTAGGGACAACGGAGTGCGATCATTGCTCCTTCTGGAGTCTATTAAATCTGGTGGACCCCCAGCTCTATTCCTGTCGAGGGACGCCGAAAAAGCGTTTGACAGGGTAGACTGGGGGCTCATGATAAAAACATTGGAAACAATGGGAGTTGGTCCAAGATTCATTTCATGGGTGAAAATTCTATACAACTATCCTTTGGCATCCGTGAAAGTGAATGGGGTTCTTTCTAGACCTTTTAAGATGGAGAATGGTACCAGACAGGGGTGCCCATTGTCCCCCCTTCTATTTGTATTGACTCTGGAACCCTTGTTGGCATATATCCGAAATAATTCAGATTGTAGAGGGGTGAAGATAGGATCAGAAGAACATAAACTCGCTGCGTTTGCCGACGATGTTCTGTTCTATATTACTAACCCTAGGATTACAATCCCGAATTTGCTGCAGATTTTAAAAAGGTATGGAGATATCTCCAACTATAAGATAAACCTCAGCAAATCCAAAGTCCTAAATATTAATGTGGACAAATTGGAAGAAGAAAAACTCTCAAGGGAATTTCATTTTCCCTGGAGAAAGGATATAAAATACTTGGGAATCAAACTATCTAATTTGTTGAATAAAATGTACCTAATCAACTACATCCCCCTTCTGGACGAAATTAGGCAAGAAACGAAAAACATGTTAATGCGCCCCCTCTCTTGGATGGGTCGCATTAACACAGTAAAAATGGTGTTAGCCCCGAAAATACTCTACAAATTCCAGATGCTTCCGATCCCACTCCCACATTCATATATGAGAACCCTCCAAGGCCTAATTGCGAGGTTTGTCTGGTTTGGCAAAAAGCCACAAATCGCATACTCAGTTTTGACTAGGGGGAAAAAGCAAGGAGGACTAGCTCTTCCTGAGTTTAATAAATACTACATCTCAGTAACACTATCACGGGTGATGGAATGGTCAAGGGAGGCCTCGGACAAGAGATGGGTTAATATTGAGCATAGTATTGAGCAGCACACATTTAGGACACATTATATGGAATCCTCCAAAATATAGATCACTCAGCATAAAAACAGCAGTTTTAACGCGTAACACTCTCAAACTTTGGGATCACATTCACGCACAGAATAAATGGAGCTATAACTCGCCTTTGATTTATTTGAAGGATAATAAATTTTTTGAACCGGGGATGAGGGAGGTGGGAGGGAATTGGATACAGGATTGAAGCACTCAAATAAAAGATGTAATTAGAGAAGGTAAAATTCACACGTATCTTGATTTGAAAGTCGAGACAGATCTTATGGTGATTGACTCATGGCGGTACACCCAGTTGTCGCTTTTTGTTGAGAAGCTTCCAAAGCCGATTAGAGGTGAGGAGGAGTACAGGCCGCTGGAGCTTCTCTGCAAGAGAGAAAAAGCGGAAAATACGATTTCCAAACTCTATAAAATTTTGATCTCTACAGAAGAACTGGATGTACCTCCATATATCAAGAAATGGGAAAGGGAATTAGGGACACAGTGTAGTAACCACAGACTAGGAAAAATTTTGAAAATGATACATGGTTCCTCAGCTGATATTAAGAGGACAGAAATACATTTCAAATGCTTGGCAAGGTGGTATACGACACCAGACAAAATTTGCAAATTCCAAAGGGATAAATCGGAGAAATGCTGGAGAGGGTACACAAACACAGGAACGATGGCTCATATATAGTGGAAGTGTTCCATCATTAAGGCATACTGGAAGAAAATTATACAACTAATAAAAGAAATCACTAATAAAACCATAATGGACGATCCATGGATATGTTTATTCCATGGGACAAAGGAGCCAATATCAAACATCCATCATCCCTATATTACTGGATGCTGCTAAGAGTCAGATTGCAAAAAAATGGTTAGTCCCTGAGAGCCCTAAAACCCAGGATTGGCTTTTTTATGTAAATGAAATATACAACATAGAGTGTCTGGATGGTTCTGGATCGGAACCAGAAGAGGGGGATGTATGGCAAGATAAATGGGTAGGGTGGCGGAGCTTCAAGCATTCGTGGAGCTATCTAGAGGAGATCACGGGTTGAGCCAAATGGGTTTGAATTTGGGAAAGTTTGGAAGGAAAATTGTTTTTTTGTTTTTATTTATTTATTTATTTTATTTATTTCAGGTACTTATATAGCGCCGTCAATTTACGCAGCGCTTTACATATACATTGTACATTCACATCAGTCCCTACCCTCAAGGAGCTTACAATCTAAGGTCCCTAACTCACATTCATACATACTAGGGACAATTTTAGACAGGATCCAATTAACCTACCAGCATGTCTTTGGAGTGTGGGAGGAAACCGGAGTACCCGGAGGAAACCCACGCAGGCACAGGGAGAACATGCAAACTCCAGGCAGGTAGTGTCGTAGTTGGGATTCGAACCAGCGACCCTTCTTACTGCTAGGCGAGAGTGCTACCCACTACACCACTGTTTACTACTGAATCACCTGCAGGATGGGGTTGGGAGGGGGGTTGTGGGAGGTGGGGAGACTATTTAGTTTCAAGAGGGAATTCTGAGAAGTGTATTGTGCTAGCCTTTTTTCACTGTATGGTTTTAGCTTTGTATTTGTAAAATATAAATAAAGAATTAAAAAAAAAGATACTTGCTCAAGGCCTTAATGAGATCATTTTCTCTATTATACACGCAGATCAAGTGGGCTTTATGCCTCACAAATCTACAGCCCTAAACCTTTGGAGGTTATTTCTCAATATGCAAACACCCGCTGACAATATGGGACAAAGGGTGCTTTTATCATTAGACACAAAAAAAAGCATTTGATAGTATAGAGTGGCAGTATCTATGGGCAGTGCTGACCAAATTATGCTTTGGAGAAAGGTTAATTTCCTGGGTACAACTTCTGTATCATGCTCCCAAAGCTACTATAAGATATGCTGGGTCGGGGAACCAGACAGGGGTGTCCTCTTTCCCCTCTGCTGTTTGCAGTCACCATAGAACTCCTGGCTGCCCTGATCCGCACCAATCCATTGATTACTGGGTTCCGTTATGGCGGTCTGCATTACAAGCTCATGTTGTATGCGGATAATGACATGTTGCTTTTTCTGGGTGATGCCACTTCTTCTCTGGAGGCTGTCATTGACAAAATCTCCAGATTCTGAAATTTTTCAAGTCTCACTATCAATTGGATGGCGGATCAGGCCAGTCAGTCTCGACAATCTGTCCCATTCCCACCATGCCCACATTTAAATATCTAGGGGTCTATGTTACTGCTAACCTGATAGACCAGTGATGGCGAACCTTGGAACCCAAGATGTTTTGGAACTACATTTCCCATGATGCTCAACTATAATGCAGAGTGCATGAGCATCATGGGAAATTCAAAAGATCCAAAACATCTGGGGTGCCAAGGTTCGCCATCATTGTGCTAGACTATTGTCGCTTTAACATACACCCTTTACTGTCCAGATTTAATGTTTTTGATGCCCCAATTGCTTTATCTACTTCACAATTCGTCATTGGTTATTTCTCTGAAAACCTTTAGAATAGTCAATTCTATTTTTAGATCCCTGATATGGAATATTCATGCCCCCGGAATAAAACTGTAGCAATTACAAAAACCTAGGGATCAGGGAGGTTTGGAGCTACCTAAATCCTTTTTGTACTATGTGGCAGCTCAGCTGCAGCATCTTATGGGGTTGTTTCCCACACATTCCACTAGACCCCTGATTTACTCTCATCAGCTGCCTGCCTTTTGCTGCATTGTACTGGTGTGGACCCCATCCCAGAAGACTTGAAGGCAGGTCTATTTGCCAAACCGCACAGGAATTTTCCCACATATAATCTCCTACATAAAATCTGGTGGTAACCAAAGCAGCTGCTGAGCAGGTGGAGGGGTTCACTGCGTATAGCCCTATTTGGGATAATGGATCTTATAAGGAATTGGGCAAGCTGACCCAGGGTAGCAGATGGAATACTTTTGGGGCTTCCTTTCTCTGCTCTCCAGGAGAGATTCTCTCTTCCCTCATATATGTAGCTTTGCTACTTACAATTAAAACACGCAATTAGGGCCCAGGGATCGGAGACTATGTGGAGCTTATCACCAACCTCAATTCTGCACTCATTCTCTTCAGTTACTCATGCTAAGGGCCTTATATCCCACTGTTACAGTATGCTATTGAGTAATTATTTGGATGGCTACCCCTCCAAGGTCCGTGGGAAATGGGAGGGGGATATTGGTCAGCTCTCAGGGGACCAATGGGAAGATGCGCTGCAGGGGGTGGTTATTAGCTCCCTAATTTCTTCACAAAAACTATCCCAGCTTTATATAGTATTTAGATCACATTATACTCCTGCAAGGCTTCAAAGAATAGGCGCACTCACAGACACTCTCTGCTGCAGGTGCAAACATGATAGGGGGGACCTTATACATCTCCTCTGGAGGTGTCCTAAACTACATCGCTATTGGACGGCTGTCCTGGATACCCTTAATAGGGTATTTCAAACTCAGGAGCCCCTTGAACCTAAATGTTGTTTGTTGGGTAACTTAAGCGATATTATCCTAGACTAGAGGAACCCACAGGGGTGGCATTTAACTGTGCACTTTACCAGGCCCAGAAGACAATCCTTATGCTCCGGAAGTCACCCGAGCCCCAGTTATGGGTGATGCACATGGGAAATACCCTTATATTTAAAAGGTATGTCTACCAACGTAGGGGCTGCCCGGGAAAATTTAAAAGATTATGGGCGTCATGATTGGACACCGCTGGCCTCAATCCACGCAAACTTGTACAGGTGCGGCTACTGTAGTGCCCTGGTCGCCCAACGTGACCCATACATGGTCTTGAACATACTTTGTTGATGGATGCTTTGGTTTGACCCGAATGATATACCCAGTATACACTCAACTGAGGGAATAAATGTGCTAATAATGTGTTCACTGATGTTATTACACTAGACATTTCTGTATTTTCCCAATGCTAATGCTTGGTGAAATGCTGTAGTGGAAAGTGTTCTTTTTTTTCCTTTATAATCTTTTTTTTTTTAATAGAGAACCTGGTTGATATAAAAAAAATGAGAAAATGTGTAATTTTGAAATTGATGACAGCAGCACTTTTCAAAATAGTTGGGACAGGGACATGTTTACTATGGTATAGTATTCCCTCTTCTTTTAACAACACTCTGTAAACGTCTGGGAACTGAGGAGACCAGTTAGGAGATGAATGTTGTCCCATTCTTGCCTGATATAGGTTTCTAACTGCTCATCAGTCCTGGGACTTCTTTGTCCTTTTTTTTTTTTTTTGTTTCAAGATGCGCTAAATATTTTGAACCAATAAGCCAGAAGGTCCTTCCTCTCTTTAGCACAGAGATTGCGGCGCCCATGATTGCCAAAAAGAATGTCCTGCATTCATTGTATTCCTTTATGTAGATTTTACACAACGTCCCAACTTTTTTGGAATTGGGGTGTTAGTTTTCATGTACGCCCCTCAATATAAATCACTATTGTAGAAATAAATAACCCAGAACCATTGGAAAACATCCATCCTTTTTCCTCTGCTATGTTTGGATGGGGTCTCCTGCAAACCTATCAATCATTGTGCTGTCCTTTATATTGATTTCTTGTGTCTTGTGCTAATGCCCACTCTACACTTTTCTCTCTCTTCTCTCATGTCTAGCCTGCTCCGATACCAATGAATGCATACCAGCTGAAGGGGCAGCAGGACCACCAACCAGCTATATTCTGCCTCGTTGGTACATTTGGAATATACTTTATTATCACTATGTGATACTAAATTATGTACATGCACTGTACAATTTACTCATAAAGTTCATATGTTCAAACTGTTTGTATGTATTATTGAACTTCTGGAATATATATCAATGAATAAAAAAGAAAAAGTCAATGCCATCTTTGATCCTGTCCAGGGATGCTTTGAAGAGATGCTGACCTTTGAAGGGCATGCAGTGCATTTTCAAAGTTTATTCTACCTTCCAGCACTTTAACCAATGTACACAGACAAGAGACTGATACACAACAGTAGACATGAAGTCTCCAGAACTTCATCACAGCTAAAGTCAATTTTTGTTTTAAGGAAGGCCAGCAAATGAGCCTTTTACGTAGTAAAACTGTCTGGAAATGGGTGCAGGGAAGTACAGGAGAGGGAAAACATGGCCCCCGGAAAGAGCTGAGCTTGAAAGAAGATAAATCCACCCCTAGTATGGTGATTGCCATGTTAAAGCGAGAAATGGACAGATCAACCACAAAGAAGGAACTTCTCAGTTAGGTCTTGCAGGAAAATCTCAGATTAGGACTTGAATTAGCAGATCTAAAGAAACAATATCTATCCTCTTGGGACATAAGGAAAAAAAAAAAAAAATGAACCATGCTGTTCATGGAAGAGGTTATATACTACAGGTTGGTCTAGTCTTTTTGTTTGTAAGTATTTAATCCACTTGTGGTAAAACTTAAATGTAAAGCAATGAATGTTGCATGGAGGCACTGATGCATCGGTTACTGATCACTGGATGCTACAAACATATAGACAAGTGTTGATGGCAATGAGAAGGTGTTTGTTCTTGTGCACTGAATAGTACATATCTGTATAGGAAATGCAGACAAAGCCAGAATAACATTTGCAGTTTTGCAACAGCTGGTAACCCCAAGTTGCTAAGCACTGTGGCAAAAATGCAAATATATACTCCCTGAGGTGTCTACCATTGAGACTTGTTCTGCGAGCAGCTGATTTAGGACTGATCACTGAGATCTTGACTGTTCTCTGGGGATAGAAGTTAAAGGCAACAGTGTGTGGTCTCTCATGGGGAGCAGGAATACCCAAATGATTGAAAACAAGAAGCAGAATGGTATGATTAAACCATGAGCAAAATCTACCTTCCTTAAAAATGTGACATGGGAGAACCAGACTATCAAGTTAGTTGAAAGGCTTACATGTGTATCTTCTCAATACAACATACAAAATAATAGATGCTTGATACTTTTATAATAAACCAGATGGTTGTATTCTGGAAAGGGGGAATAGTCTATACAAAGAATACAAAATTTCTCCAGCACTATGCTAGATCAGCATGAAAATATAAAACAAATCTAGGGTTTCTGTAATATTTTATTAGGACACAGTGGGGTTTATTTATTAAAGGCAAATCCACTTTGCACTGCAAGTGCACTTGGAAGTTCAGTCGCTGTAGATCTGAGGGGGACATGCAAGGAAAATAAAAGACAGCATTTTTGCTTGTACATGATTGGATGATAAAATCAGCAGAGCTTCCCCTCATTTCAGATCTTCCCCTCAGATCTAAAATGACTGCACTTCCAAGTGCACGCATAGTGCAAAGTGGATTTGCGTTTAGTAAATCAACCCCAGTATGTTACCTACCGAGGTTGGATCATAACATGTAAACCAAGGACAAGCTTGCCAGAAAATTGGAATTGATAGTTTCAATTTTATTTTGCACACCCTATACAAGTAAAAAAAAAAAAAACTCTAGCTTGTTTTAAAACTTTTACATATTGTGGGGGATTTGTTTTGAATGGCAAAAGAAAGAGGCTTGGATATCAGCAGAATATTTAAAGCACACCTTTATAGAATAGAAGACACGGAGGATGTGAATACACACAGAAATGGCAGCTGTTTAACAATTGTTCTTCAGATATGGCAACTAGGAGAAGGTATTACTTTACAAGGGTGCATCAGTTGTGTAACAGCAGCCGCCCCCCATGCTGAATGATGAGACATTCCGCTCGGCTGCTCAGCAGTGGTGGGTGGAAAACAGGGGAAAACAGTAATTGGACTATACTATTTTGGCCATGGCGCTGGCAGGGGGGTCCAGCTGACCAAAAAACTACTAAACAGAGCAGCCAGAGCCAGGGATGCCCTCGGGATTCTGACAGACAGTGTCACCCAACCTGGGTGTATAGCGCACCCCCATAGAAATGCCACCCGACCACTGACACCCCCCTAATGTGTGGCACCCGGGGCGGACCGCCCCCTGTCCCCCACTTGGTACGCTCTTGGAGTTGTCAAATCTAAGCACTGATGTCGGGGATGGGCGGGGCCCCACACATCCCCGACATCAGTGCTTAGATTTGACAACTCCACTCTCACTGCGGCTGCACGCCCCCAGCTTGCCCACCAATCACTGGATGTTTACACTGGGGCTAATGAGAAATACGAGACCCAGGGCTTTTTGGGGACACTGGGCAGGTGGGGCCCCCCAGGCAAGTGGGGCCCCCGGGCAACTGCCCAGCGTGCCCATGCAAAAAGAGGGCCCTGGGCTTCCGCCCCCTGTTAAATGCCGCCTGGAGCCATGGTCCCATTGGGTCCCATGATAGGGCCGGCCCTGGTGGTAAGCATGATAGGAGAAAAGACATGTGCAGTCATCAGCAGCTCCTCGATGGGTATGGGGTCCCAAGACATGTAAGCAATAAAGCAGGGCACCAGATCAGTAAATGTCAAACATAAACCGCAATTTATTCTGACAACACTTACATATAAAAACGCTGTATGCTGCACACAGGGCTGGTAGAATGGAGCAACTGTCTCAATGAACTGGAGAGTAGCCGCAATAGTACACGCCAGGAGCGCATGGAGCACTAACAAACACGCCACTGTCAGTGTGTCCAAAGGCTGGTAGAACAAGTAGGGGGGTGGGTGGCAACATGTTTCTGAGGCCCTGCCTCCTTCATCAGGCTAACTCGCCCCACACAATGAGAAGGATATACAGTATATACACACACTTTCAGAAAAAAAAACAATTAGGAAGGAGCAGGGTGAAGCCAACTGCTATTGACTAGTTAAAAGGAAAAGGGGAAGGGAGGTGGCCATCTTATCATAGCAATAATGGAACAGCAGCTCGAAGTCTACAGGGGGGCAGGAACGCAAAAAGTGAAAGGAATAGACCAATTGGTAATGGGTAAGTGGCAGCAGAACTAGCTGTCACAGAATGAAGCAACAATGAATGTATGTGACTCGATATACATGCAGCGATCCATACATCACAACAGGCTCGGACTGGGACAAAAAATAGGCCCGGGCATTTTAGACTGAGCAGCCCATGGAAAATTTACCAGGTGACACGGAGAGCATGGGGGGATAGAATGTGGGGGGGAGTGTGGAAAGCACTAGGGGGGCCAGAGAGCACTAGCGGAGAAGAGCACGGGGGGAAGAGCACGGGGGGTGGAGAGCACTAGGGGGAGCCGGAGAGCACTGGGGGGGGTTGGAGACCACGGGGGGCTGGAGAGCAATAGCAGGGGCAGAGAACACGGGAGGCAAAGAGCACAGGGGGGCGGAGAGCACAGAGGGGCTGGAGGGCACTGGGGGGGATCAGAAAGCACTTAGGGGGCGGGGATCACGGGGGGCTGGAGAGCACAAACAGGGGCAGAGAACATGGGAGGCGAAGAGCACAGGGGGGGTGAAGAGCACAGGGGGGCTGGAAAGCACAGGGGGCTGATGAGCACAGAGGGGCCTGAGAGCACTGGAGGGGGCTGGAGAGCATGGGGGGGCTGGAGAGCAGGAGGGGGATGGAGAGCACGAGGAGGATGATGAGCACTGGGAGGGGCTGGAGAGCACTGGGGGGGCCAGAGAGTACAGGGGCTGATGAGCACTGGGGGGCTGGAGAATACAGGGGTGGCCGATGAGCACAGGGAGCCTGAGAGCACTGGGAGGGGCCAGAGAGTACAGGGGCTTATAAGCACAGGGGGGCCTGAGAGTACAGGGGGCTGGAGAGCATTAGGGGGCTGGAGAGCATTGGGGGGGCCAGAGAGTACAGGGGGCCAGAGAGTACAGAGGGCTGGAGAGCACGGGGGGGTTGATGAGCACAGGGAGGGGCTGGAGAGCTCTGGGGGATTGGTGTGTACAGGGGCTGGAGAGCACAGGGGGGAGTTGGAGAGCACTGGGGGGCGGAGAGTACAGGGGGTTGATGAGCACAGGGAGGGGCTGGAGAGCACAGGAGGGAGTTGGAGATCACCGGGAGGGGTTGGAGAGCACTGGGGGCTGGAGAATACAGGGACGGCCGATGAGCACAGGGGGGCCGAGAGCACTGGGAGGGGCTGGAAAGCATGGGGGGGCTGGAGAGCACTGGGGGGGCCGAAAAGTACAGGGGCTGATGAGCACTGAGAGGGGTTGGACAGCACTGGGGGACCGGAGAGTACAGGGGTGGCTGATGAGCACAGGGGGGTCTGGGAGCACTGGGAGGGGCTGGAGAGTACTGGAGAGCACAGGGGCTGGAGAGCACTGGGGGGCCGGAGAATACAGGGGGTTGAAGAGCACTGGGGGCTGGAGAGTACAGGGGGCTGAAGAGAACTGGGGGGCCAGAGAATACAGGGAACTGGAGAGCACTGGGGGCTGGAGAGCTTTGGTGGGCCGGAAAGTACAGAGGGCTAGAGAGCACTGGGGGACCGGAGAGTACAGGGGGCTGGAGAGCACTGGGGGGCCGCAGAGTACAGGGGGGCTGAGGAGCACAGGGAGGGGCTGGAGAGCCCTGGGGGGGCAGAGTGTACAGGGGCTGGAGAGCACTGGGGGGGGCACCTGAGAGCACTAGGGGGCAGTAGAAAGAAGCTGGATAGGAGAAGCAGATGCATACACAGTAGAAGAATCCATCTCTTTATTTTTCTCCTACATCCTCTGAATACCCATTGGAGAGAGAGAATGAGAAGCAGGCATTCAGAGGCTGTAGGAGAAAAATAAAGAGATGGATTCTTCTACTGTGTATGCAGCTGCTTCTCCTATCCAGGTGCACACACGGGAAGCAGCACTCACTTTCCCTTCTGTCCAGCGGCCATGTCTCGTGTAGATTCCCTCCCTCTTCGTGCCCCCCCCGGCCCGACGGCCGAACTGAAATGGCAGCCAGCCGGCCATGGAGAGGCTGAGTGAGCGGCGGGGGCTCAAGGAGCAGCTCAGCTGCCTTGGCCCCACAAGCACATGCAGCCCGGCGGCCCCCTGCCAGTCCAGGCCTGCATCACAATATGTAGCAGCAAAACAAATACACAATCACTCTCCAGTCCAAACAGCAAACAAAAAAGCAGCATAACATACTGATAACAGTAATATAATCGAGGAAAGACTGGTAAAACTTATTAAAAGTATCTTGAGACACATGATCATAAAATATGCATTATAGTCACAAAACATTATACAGTGGGGACGGAAAGTATTCAGACCCCCTTTAATTTTTCACTCTTTGTTATATTGCAGCCATTCGCTAAAATCATTTAAGTTCATTTTTTTCCTCATTAATGTACACACAGCACCCCATACTGACAGAAAAACACAGAATTGTTGACATTTTTGCAGATTTATTAAAAAAGAAAAACTGAAATATCATATGGTCCTAAGTATTCAGACCCTTTGCTTAGTATTTAGTAGAAGCACCCTTTTGATCTAACACAGCCATGAGTCTTTTTGGGAAAGATGCAACAAGTTTTTCACACCTGGATTTGGGGATCCTCTGCCATTCCTCCTTGCAGATCATCTCCAGTTCTGTCAGGTTGGATGGTAAACGTTGGTGGACAGCCATTTTTAGGTCTCTCCAGAGATGCTCAATTGGGTTTAAGTCAGGGCTCTGGCTGGGCCATTCAAGAACAGAAGCCACTCCTTCGTTATTTTAGCTGTGTGTTTAGGGTCATTGTCTTGTTGGAAGGTAAACCTTCGGCCCAGTCTGAGGTCCTGAGCACTCTGGAGAAGGTTTTCGTTCAGGATATCCCTGTACTTGGCCACATTCATCTTTTCCTCGATTGCAACCAGTCATCCTGTCCCTGCAGCTGAAAAACACCCCCACAGCATGATGCTGCCACCACCATGCTTCACTGTGGGGACTGTATTGGACAGGTGATGAGCAGTGCCTGGTTTTCTCCACACATACCGCTTAGAATTAAGGCCAAAAAGTTCTATCTTGGTCTCATCAGACCAACGAATCTTATTTCTCACCATCTTGGGGTCCTTCAGGTGTTTTTTAACAAACTCCATGCGGGCTTTCATGTTTCTTGCACTGAGGAGAGGCTTCTGTCGGGCCACTCTGCCATAAAGCCCCGATTGGTGTAGGGCAGCAGTAATGGTTGACTTTCTACAACTTTCTCCTATCTCCCAACTGCATCTCTGGAGCTCAGCCACAGTGATCTTTGGGTTCTTCTTTACCTCTCTCACCAAGGCTCTTCTCCCCCGATAGCTCAGTTTGGCTGGACGGACAGCTCTAGGAAGGGTTCTGGTCACCTCAAACGTCTTCCATTTAAGGATTATGGAGTCCACTGTGCTCTTAGGAACCTTAAGTGCAGCAGAATTTTTTTTGTAACCTTGGTCAGATCTGTGCCTTGCCACAATTCTGTCTCTGAGCTCAGCAGGCAGTTCCTTTGACCTCATGATTCTCATTTGCTCTGACATGCACTGTGAGCTGTAAGGTCTTATATAGACAGGTGAGTGGCTTTTCTAATCAAGTCCAAGCAGTATAATCAAACACAGCTGGACTCAAATGAAGGTGTAGAACCATCTCAAGGATGATCAGAATAAATGGACAGGACCCGAGTTAAAAATATGAGTGTCACAGCAAAGGGTCTGAATACTTAGGACCATGTGATATTTCAGTTTTTCTTTTTTAATAAATCTGCAAAAATGTCAACAATTCAGTGTTTTTCTGTCAATATCGGGTGCTGTGTGTACATTAATGAGGAAAAAAAAATGAACTTAAATGATTTTAGCAAATGGCTGCAATATAACAAAGAGTGAAAAATTTTAGGGGGTCTGAATACCTTCCGTCCCCACTGTATATCACAATACTAAATGTAAACCTAGAGAGGAAGAGAACTAGTATGTTCAGGACTGATGATAGATGTATACTAAAGGGATAGTGATGCAGAAAATGCATGCTAAGCATACCAACATGCCTACCAACTATGACCTCCTTGAAAAAAGGGGATGCATGCATGTAGAGAACATACACACACGTGTGCATATACATGCATACATACATATATGTCCAAAACACACACGCCTACATAAAAAATAATAGTAAAAAATATCAAAAATATTATTTAAAGAATAAAAATAAAAGAAATACTGATATATATCAATATGTGGAGAGCTGTCCCCAATAAATCATAAGATGGTTTTGATATCCAATTCCTCATTTAACCCCCCAGATGCTAAAGTATTTAAGGTGAAAATCCAGTAAGCTTCCCTACGGCATAGTCTTTGAAATCTCTCAACCCAAACTTTCAATCCTTCTGTGGATTTGTTTGTGATGTGTAAGGAAATGTCTGGGGACACTATGGTCATCTGCATCCTTCTCAATGAACCTTTTGAATAAAAACCATTTTATGATTTTTAGGGGGGCAGCTTCACATATTGATGCAGATTTTTTATGTTAGAGCTCTGGAAACTCCTGGTGTGTGCTATTGCGGCTACTCTCCAGTCCATCTAGACCGCTGCTCCATTCCACCAGCCCTTTGTGCAGTATACAGCGTTTTTAGATGTAAGTATTTTCTCAATAAATTGTGCTTTATGTTCGACATATACTGATCTGGCACCCTCCATTATTGTTTACAAATCCCCCCTATCACAAATAATCTTAGTTTACAATACAAATGCTTTTGCCTGCTAACATCCTCTTCCCAACACAAATCATAATAATTCCCACACACAGAGCTCAGACACAGCAGCAGATGTCCATCTTCCCAGGGCCCTCCTCCTTTTCTGTCTTAAAACACAGTAGAGCTGAGTAGGAGCCTGGAGAAAGTGTCCCTCAGCTCTGGTGATAACTATTCTGTTCTAAAAGGCAGCCGGTGAGGAGAGATACCGGTGCTACAGTGTTGGTGATCATGGCGCCCTGCAGGAAATGTGAGTACATGCCCCGGGTGCCCGGCCCTAGCACCACCACTGCCACCCCACCCCATAGTAAAACACATACCCTGTACCTAGAACTTCATTGCTCTCCCCATCAATCCCTATAAATAAGCTGTGAAAAACGCTAAAAAATAAGATTTTTGTACTTACCATAAAATATTATACATGAATTCTAGTGAAGGACAAAGGAAATCTGAAACAATCATGTTATACTGCCACCCACAGGCACTTGGGACATTGGTACATACAAACATCATTGAACCAGGCTCCGTAAAATTCCTCCACTACGTAGAATGTCTCAATTTTGTTAGCAAGCAGTAGAAAAACAAACAAAAATCATGGACTACTGGAGAAAGCTTCCCTATTAAGCAATTTCATTAATTTCAGCACTCAAAATGTGGTGCATGTTATTCAGTGCACAAAGCACCCATTACAATATGCAGGTTGTACCATCTGTCTGTTAAGGATGGGTATTGGTAAGCACTATTGTGATACTAGTAACTATAATGTAAAACAAGGAAATTCTATCAGATTTTCAATTCCATGGCATAGAGAAAGTCAATCAACCAATTACAGCGGGAGATTCCCACAGGTAACTTTTGGAACGTGAGGCCTGGTGGATCCATAGGTTGACCACTGGGATACCAGATATCACAAATCAAAGGTGGGATATCAGCTATTTTTTAAAATCGTTTAAGATTGAGCTGTGCTTTTTGTAGAATTTTATGAAGTCTGCTTTGTTATGCATTGTCGTTTTTTTAACACAGATTATCTTTGATGGCTCATCTGCGCTTGATTCAGGTGTTTAGAAGATGGAGTCTATAAAACGATAGTTGTGATGTGATGTCTGGCTGAAACACATTAGAGCAGTCAACTTAATGGATATTATGCACTGTCCCTGATCATGTGGCAGTTGCTAAAATACGATGTGAAGTTTGACTTTCAGGGGTCCTAGCTTTGCACCAATTAATCTCACAGCTATATCAGATCATCTGGGGTGAGCACAGGGATTTTTACAGTAAGGACAAAAAATGTAGTCCTTTAAAAGGACACAGGAATTTTGGAATTGCGAACAGTCAGGACAACCAAAACAAGTCCAGCTGAAAAGTGGGCAACAGCCACTGAGAGGTCTAAGGGATGTGGAGGACTAACAGCACATCAGAATATACAGAGGAATTAACTCATGTGCCACATAACTGCTATGAAGTCCAGCTACATCTTTATTCAAATAAAAGACACTGGGACAGTCCAAAGAGTACAGTAGTCAATGCATTTGAGGGGTCCAAAAACACCCCCTTCAACAGGGCTTGATTGAACACAATGTGAATGGACTAGAAGTGAGCTGGACCTTTAATGTTATTTCTTCCAGTGTGAATTCAAGCACAGGCTGCATCAGCAACTGGTATGGCAGGAGAACTGCCATGACCAAGGAAAGGGCACCAAAGATGACCTGGTCTCCAGACTATAATTACCACCAAAGGGAAACTGTTACCTGAAATAACAATGTTTCTCATCTAGCCATCCAACAAAAAAACAAGGGAAAAAAATACTACCTCAACAGGAAGAGCTGCTAGACCAATAACAAAATAAGGTCAACAATAAAAAAAAAAAAAAATGTACTTTGTCAAGTACCAGAAAAAAAAATGCCTAAATGGAAATTTTGGACAGACAAAATTGAAAAGAAAGATCAGCCAATCAACAGCAAAAGGCTCACGTTTAGCATTCTAATCCTTAATTTCGAGAAAAAGATGATCCATGAGGAGGAAGGAGGTTGCCTGATCAGACAGCTGTGTATGAGAGCTCTCATAGCATGAAACCCAAATGGATAGAAAGGAATACACCCCCCCCCCTCCCCAGGCTGATAGAAAAAGACTGCAAGACTGGCAGACAGTGATGTGGAAATTTAATGAAGTCAAGGAGAAAAAATATAACAGTGTACAGAGGACCTTGACTAAAGTAAAGGAAGAATTTCATCAAGATAAAAAGGCTAGTATGTTGGGTTAGAAGTGGGGCTATACAAGATTCCAACCTCCTGTAATCAACAGTATAACCCAATGTTTAGACTTCCTGTGTCCCTCAATGGAGGGTAAGGAAAGCAACGTTACCTTCAGAAGGTAAGTAATAACATCCTTTACCTGGTTCAAAAGAACATTTTTTTTCTATTGGCTGACCTCAAACAATTTAAGTGTTTTAGGTATATAGGCACACGTTTTACCTTCTTGTCTCTATGTTCCATGTTTCTCCCCAAATGCAGTGCAGCTTTGTTTAAAAATGAAAAAATAAAAATGAAATGCATACAAGTACATGTATTTACATATCAAAATGTATAGGGAACAAGGATCAAAGCGTAAAGCCTTGTGTGGGCCAACAAAGTGTCAGACTTTTGTCCGAAGGGCGTGTGCCAGGAACTTGTCTCGCATACAAATGGTATACAATTGTCGGCCAACAAACACGATCATAGTGACATACTACAAGGAATTTCAGCTCTTGAGCGCCACCCTTTGGGCACCTTCTGCTAATGTCGTGTTTGGTGAGCATTAATTCTGAGCATGCGTGTTTGTACTTTCAACTTTTGTGTGCCAGACTTGTGTACAGACGATAGGAAAATCTGACAACAGACCGTTGTCCGCCGAAAATTTACTAGCCTGCCATCCAACATTTGTTGGCGGAAAGTTGGACAACAATTGTCTGATGGAGCGTACTAACGGTCGGATTTTAGGCCAACAGTCTGTCATCACACAATTCCCTGCCGAAAATCTGATTGTGTGTACGAGGCTTAATTCCACCCTACAACTAAAATCCCTGCATCTACAGACATCCACAATCTAACACTCACCTTTCTAGCCCTGTAAAGAAGAAATCAGTATACACACTTTTTTTTTTAAGCTGATCTGGCCTGATCTCCAGTGGTGGAAGCTCTGCAGGAGGACACAGCCGACAGTGGCTGAGAAATGAATGGAGAGTGACGTCACCCTTATAGGGCGTACACACGGTCGGACTTTGTTCGGACATTCCGACAACAAAATCCTAGGATTTTTTCCGACGGATGTTGGCTCAAACTTTTTTTGTCTACACACTGTCGCACAAAGTTGTCGGAATTTCCGATCGCCAACCACGCGGTCACGTACACCACGTACGACGAGACTAGAAAAGGCCGGTTCAGAACCAAGCGCGGCACCCTTTGGGCTCCTTTTGCTAATCTCGTGTTAGTAAAAGTTTGGTAAAAGACGATTCGCGCTTTTTCAGACTCGTGGCTTTCAGATCGTTTACTGCCGTTCAGTTTGTGCTTGTGGGTTTGTATCTGCTCTTCAGTGCGTGCAGCAAGTTCCGCGTGACTTTAAGTAGTCATTGTATTCTTGTTCGTTCGTTACTGGTTTTCAGGTCGTTCTTCACAGGCCTTGCTGTTCTTCAGTGCGTTCTGTTACTTCGTTCTGAGCAGCCGACCGTTTTCTAGCCATGTTTCGTATGCGTACTCCTCGTAGAGTTCGTGCTGTGCGGGGGCTTGGTGTTGGGGTCCTGACCTTGACACAAGTCCAGTCCATGAACAGGGTGGGGAGGAGTTCATGGACCAAGAATTGGTTGCTTCAGCGTGACCAGTTCTCTCATATGCCTTTGCTCCGTGAGATCCGTGAGAATAATCCTGATGATTTCAGGAACTTTCTCAGGATGACGGACCCCGTGTTTCACCGTTTGTTGGCTTCGTTGGCCCCCTATATCAGCAGGCAGGATACCGGCATGAGGCAAGCCATCACTCCGGAGCAGAGGTTGGTCGCTACCCTGCGGTATTTGGCGACAGGGAGAAGCCTGCAGGACTTGAAGTTCTCGACAGGCATCTCCCCCCAGGCTCTGGGTATCATTATCCCGGAGACCTGTTCTGCCATCATCCAGGTCCTGGAGAAGGAGTATATGAAGGTAAGATTTTTATCCTTTAATGTCACATTTTATTGTATTGAATGTTTGCTTATATATTGTATTTCTTTCCTCATTCCCTAATTACCATGATTGGAATATGCTGTGAGTGTCCCCTTTGTCCTCATGCATGCTGGATTTTTATGTAATTATTATTTTAGGTCCTTCATACATATTTGCCCTTCAATAACCTCCCCAGCATGGTCTTTCCTGGCCTATATTCAACTTATGTAGTCACTTAACAATGTATTTTATCAGCTCTATAGTAGTGCTTTACCCCAAACACCCCCTAAAATGTTTGGAAATGTTATTTTTGATTTAAATTCAGGCAGAGTGCCAGAGGCTTTTTTTTTTTGGTGTCCCCAAATAATTTTTTGTAACCCTCCCTCCCCCAACTGCTAAGTCAGCTGATCCCAATTCTCTATGTATCCTCAATCATCTATCTGCTGACTTTGCCAAACCCATACACACTATACCCACCTCTTTACTGGTCAGATTTATGGATGAATTGCCCAAAGCATGTAGTGCAAGGGCCTGCCTGTATACTTTCCAATGGTACTGTTTCAAGTTTTTGTATTATATTATTATCTTGATAGGTAATAGCAGAATGTCCAAATGTCCTCAAATGTGTACAATGTGTATTTATATCTTTGTATTATGACACTTCTTACCTGTCCAGTGGTCTGCCAATAGCGTAACTAAGGACTGGCTGTTCCAAGTAATACCCATTATTTAGGCATTCAGCTCTCAATGAAGTGAAGAGGGTTACCTGTCCAAGATCCCCCCCCTATAATGTTAGAAAT